>NW_017216814.1:0-12947 GCF_001704415.2 Capra hircus | reverse complement strand
CTCCCGTCGATGCGGGGCCTAAGACCTTGTGTGGAGTCGGGACCGAACCTGAGCCTCTCCCCAGTGCTGACATGGATCTTGGCGTGCTTCTGGAGTCTCCCAAGCTTGCGTCAGTTCTCGCTCGAGTGGGGTCATGCACGTGCGCTTTAATCCCGAGCGGTAGCAGCAGTGTCGCGCTTCCATCTCGTGGATCAAGGTATCTGTGGCTTTCCCTCGAGGCTTTCCACGAGGCTTTCCCACGAGGCTTTGCCACAGGGCTGTCCACGTGCCACAGTGGTGTGAGTCGATCCTCGCTTGAAAGTCGAGTCAGTGCGGGGAAACAGGTTTCCCTGGAATGGACTGAGACATCTGGGGGACTCGGAGAATGGTGGCATGTCCCTGGAGTTCCTCTCGCCTTTCCTGTGGAGAGCGCCTCCTCTTGAGATGCGACGAGAACGCCGGGAATTCTTTCCCGACCTCGAAGGGAAAGGATCCCTCCTCTCGAGCTATGAGGTGGAAACGGGGCTCCTCTGGATGTGGGCGGAACTATCGTGCTTCCTCTTAAGTGCAGACGGGTATGTCGGGGAACTTCTTGATTTGCAGCAAGGGTGTGAAGGACCCTTTGGAAGTTCCAGAGTTTAAGTGTGCTTAGCCTTGAGATGTGTCAGCGGAAATAGGCTTCATTTTGCCTGGAGGGGAGAACATCCTTGATTTTCTCCAGTTGCGGCAGGTGCTCTCGACTTACAATGGGGACCGCAGGGACCGCTCTGGTGGCCTCAGGAAAGGCCAGTCAAGATCCAAGACAGCATTGGAGAGGGAGAGACATCACGAGAGGCTCCCGAGCAACTCGCATGGGGAGTGGCCTTTCCTGAGGCCACCAAAGCGGGTCCCTGAGGTCCCCGTCGTAAGTCGAGAGCACCTGGCGCAACTCGAAAAATCCAGGAGGTTCTCCCTCCAGGCGAGATGAGACCCATTTGCGCTGAGGCATCTCGAGGCTAATCACACTAACCTCTGGAACTTCCAAAGGGCCCTTCACACCATTGCTGCAACTCAAGAAGTTCCCGACATACCCGTTTCCACTCGAAAGGAAGCACGAGAGTCCCCCCACAACCAGAAGAGCCCCGTTTCAGCCTCATAGCTCGAGAGGAGGGATCCTTTCCCTTCGTGGTCGGGAAAGAATTTCCGGCGTTCCCATCCCATCTCAAGAAGAGGCGCTCTCCAAAGGAAAGGCGAGAGGAACTCAGGGTCGTGCCACCATTCCCAGAGCACCCAGATGTCTCAGTCGATTCCAGGGAAACCTGTTTTCCCGCAATGCCTCGACTTTCAAGCCGAGGATCGACTCAGAACTCGGTGGCACGTGGGAGAGCCCTGTGAAAAGCCTAGTGGGAAAGCCTCGAGGGAAAGCCACAGATCCCTTGATCTACTCGACGGGAAGCGTGACACTGCTGCTACAGCTCGGGAGGGTAAGCGAACTGTGCATGCCCCCACTCGAGACGAGGACTGACTCCCCTGGGGTGACTCCTGAAGTACCCCAAGATCCATGTCAGCACTGCAGATGAATCCTCAGATTTCGGCACCGAACTCCACACAAGGTCTTAGGCCCGACATCGAAGGTAGAGGAATAACGAGAAGCCCCAAGCATCTCGCATGGGGACCGCCCTTTGCTGAGGCCAGAACGGGTCCCTGAGGTCCCTGTCGTAAGTCGAGAGCACCTGCCCAACTCGAAAAATCCAGGAAGTTCTCCCCTCCAGGCGAGATGAGGCCCATTTCCACTGAGGCGTCTCGAGGTTAATCACACCTAACCTCTGGAACTTCCAAAGGGTCCTTCACACCCTTGCTGCAACTCAAGAAGTTCCCCGACATAACCGTCTCCACTGAAGAGGAAGCACGAGAGTCCCGCCCACATCCAGAGGAGCACCGTTTACGCCTCTTAGCTCGAGAGGATGGATCCTTTCCCTGCGTGGTTGGGAAAGAATTGCCTGCATTCCCGTCGCATCTCATGAGGAGGCGGTCTCCTCAGGAAAGGCGAGAGGAACTCAAGAGTCGTGCCACCATTCCCAGAGTCCCCCAGATGTCTCAGTCCATTCCAGGGAATACTGTTTTCCCTGCACTGCCTCGATTTCATGCCGAGGATCGACTCACACCACGGTGGCACGTGGGACAGCCCTGTGGGAAAGCCTCCTGGGAAAGCCTCATGTGATAGCTCAAGGGAAAGACACTGATCCTTGATCCACTCGACGGGAAGGGTGACACTGCTGTTACAGCTGGGGAGGGAATCGAACTGCATGCCGCCACTCGAGACGAGGACTGACTCCCCTGGGGAGACACCAGAAGTACCCCCAAGATCCATGTCAGCAGTGGAGAGGAATCCTCAGGTTGCGTCACCGACTCCACTCAAAGTCTTAGGCCCCGGCATCGACGGTAGAGGAATTCCGAGCGGCCCCAAAACATCTCGAATGGGGACTGGCCTTTACTCAGGCCACCAGAGCGGGTCCCTGAGGTCCCCGTCGTAAGTCGACAGCACCTGCCGCACCTCGAGAAAATCCAGGAGGTTCTCCCCTCCAGGCGAGATGAGGCCCTTTTCTGCTGAGGCGTCTCGAGGTTAATCACACCTAACCTCTGGAACTTCCAAAGGGTCCTTCACACCCTTGCTGCAACTCAAGAAGTTCCCCGACATAACCGTCTCCACTGGAGAGGAAGCACGACAGTCCCGCCCACATCCAGAGGAGCCCCGTTTCTGCCTCATAGCTCGAGAGGATGCATCCTTTCCCTGCGTGGTCCGGAAAGAATTCCCGGAGTTCCCGTCTCTAAAGAGGAGGCGCTCTCCACAGGAAAGGCGAGAGGAACTCCAGGGTCGTGCCACCATTCCCAGAGTTCCCCAGATGTCTAAGTCCATTCAAGGGAAACCTGTTTTCCCTGCACTGTCTCGACTTTCAGCAGAGGATCAACTCACACCACGGTGGCACGTGGGACAGCCCTGTGGGAAAGCCTCGTGGGAAAGCCTCGAGGGAAAGCCTCAAGGAAAAGACACAGATCCCTTGATCCACTCGCCGGGAAGCGTGACAATGCTGCTACACCTCGGGAGGAAAGCGCACGAGCATGCCCCCACTCGAGACGAGGACTGACTCCCCTGGGGAGACTTCAGAAGTACCCAAGATCCATGTCAGCACTGCAGAGGAATGCTCAAGTTCCGGCACCGACTCCACACAAGGTCTAGGCCCTGGCATCGATGGGAGAGGAATCCCCAGAGGCCCCAGCAACTCGCATAGGGACTGGCCTTTCCTGAGGCCACCAGAGCGGGTCCCTGAGGTCCCCGTCGAAAGTCGAGAGCACCTGCCGCAACTCGAGAAAATCCAGGCGGTTCTCCCCTCCTGGCAACATGAGGACCATTTCCACTGAGGCGTCTCGAGGCTAATCACACCTAACCTCTGGAACTTCCAAAGGGTCCTTTACACCCTTGCTGCAAATCCAGAATTTCCCCGACATAGCCGTCTCCACCTCGAGAGGAAGCACGAGAGTCCCGCCCACATACAGAGGAGCACCGTTTCTGCCTCCCTAGCTCGAGAGAAGGGATCCTTTCCCTGAGTGGTCGGGAAAGAATTCCCAGCGTTCTCGTCGCATCTCAAGAGGAGGCGCTCTCCACAGGAAAGTCGAGAGGAAGTCCAGGGTCGTGCCACCATTCCCAGATTCGCCAGATGTCTCAGTCCATTCCAGGGAAACCTGTTTTCCTTGCACTGCGTTGACTTTCAAGCCATCGATCGACTCACACCACGGTGGCACGTGGGATAGCCCTGTGGGAAAAGCCTCGTGGGAAAGCCACAGATCCCTTGATCCAGGCCGAAGGGAAGCATGACACTGCTGGCCACAGCTCCGGAGGTAAGCGCACGTGCATGCGCCCACTCAAAACGAGGACTGACTCCCCTGGGGAGACTCCAGAAGTACCCCAAGATCCATGTCAGCACTGCAGAAGAATCCTCAGGTTCCGGCACCGACTCCACACAAGGTCTTAGGCCCCCGGCCTCGATGGTAGAGGAATCCCGAGAGGCCCCCGAGCAACTCGCATGTGGACTGGCCTTTCCTGAGGCCCACCAGAGCGGGTCCCTGAGGTCCCCGTCGTAAGTCGAGAGCACCTGCCGCAACTCGAGAAAATCCAGGAGGTTCTCCCCTCCAGGCGAGATGAAGCCCATTTCCGCTGAAGCGTGTGGAGGCTAATCACACCTAACCTCTGTAACTTCCAAAGGGTCCTTCACACCCTTGCTGCCACTCAAGAAGTTCCCTGACATACCCGTCTCCTCTCGGATAGGAAGCACGAGGGTCCCGCCCACATCCAGAGGAGCCCCTTTCCGCCTCGTAGCTCGAGAATGTGGGATCCTTTCCCTGCTTCGTCCGGGAAAGAATTCCCGGCGTTCCCATCGCATCTCAAGTGGAGGCGCTCTCCACAGGAAATGCCGAGAGGAACTCCAGAGTCGTGCCACCATTCCAAGAGTCCCCTAGATGTCTCAGTCCATTCCAGAGGAACCTGTTTTCCCTGCACTGCCTCGACTTTCACGCCGAGGTTCGACTCACACCTCGGCGGCATGTGGACAGCCCTCTGGGATAGCCTCGTGGTAAAGCCTGGAGGAAAAGCCACAGATCACTTGATCCACGCGACCGGAAGCGGACACTGCTGCTACAGCTCGGGAGGAAAGCGCACGTGCATGCCCCCATTTCGAGACGAAGACTGACTTCCCTGGGGGGGCTCCAGAGCTACCCCCAAGATCCATGTCAGCACTGTTAGAGGAATCCTCAGGTTCCCTGCCCCAACTCCTCACAAGGTCTTTTTTTTTTCTTTCCTTTTTACTCTTTTCTTTGCATTTATTTAAACACAGTTTCTCAAAACTTTTGAGTGAAATTGGGCCTCCTTTGGTAAGCAAAGAACCTGAAATTAGTATTTAAAAAATGAACAGGCAAAGTCTTCAGATCATCCACAACACAGGTGTAGTGTTCCCTTCTTTTTTCTCAAAACTCTGGAAACCACCCAGTTTTTCCATATAGTCTTAAAAGCTAGAAGAACAAGAGTACATTTGTGGTGGAATATTATTTTCACTTGCTGATTACTAATTGAAATACCATTATCCCCTTCTAACAGCTTTAAGAAATAGCCTTTTTAAGGCATACATTGTGCAACCTCATCTTATTCCCTGCTATGTATAATACAGATTACATAAAGGCTGTCAAAGTCACATTTATATAAGCATTAAGCATTTGCTGTATTGAAAGATCTTTAGTTTTTAACACTAGCAGTATAGAGTTACAGAGCGTAATTTTTATCACTTAAACTGCAGGTATATTAAGTATGGTATGTTTCATGGACTCGAGGAAAACGGGCATTTTTTTCTTTAATTTACTACTGACAATCTAATCAGAACAGTTCTCCTAAGCATTGATATGTTAGAAAGAAAAGTAAAAACCAAAACGTTATTGTTGCTTTTTGCCATTTGGTAGCATTTTACACACAGGCTTCAATCTTCAGAATACCCTGTATTCAGTAGAAAAACCATTTAAATGAAGTTCTGTACAAATAGAAACTTCTCAGCAGTCAAAATTTTAGACTGTAAAAAATACATGTAAAACATACTTTTCTGAAAACACTTAACTTTGAACAAAGCACCGAACTACACAAATGCAGAATGAAAACAGCATTTCAACTCCACCAAAAGTATAGTCATCATAAAAAGGTGTAAAAGTCACCTAACTTCACCAGGCACTGTTCACTTTTTAAACAGGAGACAATACAAAAATATTGTCCACAAACAATATCCCAACTCTAGGGCAGGTTTCAGAAAGTCTTCATCTTCATGCTTTAATAGCGATGAGGTGAGTATGATCGAGATCTGGAACGTGATCTGTATCCTCCACGACTATAGTAGGGAGAAGGTGACCGTCTTCTGTATTTCTGATCCCTGTCTTGAGCAGCTCTCCATCCTCCTCCTCCTCCTCCTCCTCCTCCTCCTGTACGATCTGCTGTAATAGTCCCGATCATCATAGCCTCGATCATATCCTCTGTCATAGTAATCTCGACGGCGGTGAGCTGCCATAGGTAGGTCTCCCCATGTAAATTCCTGCTGTTGGAGTATGTGGTCTTTTCGTTATGGAGAAGTCAACTCTGATCCTACATCCATCAAGCTCCATTCCATTGGCACGCTCTTTTGCTTCCTTGGCATCATCTACATTTTCAAAGTATACAAAGGCAAATCCTCTTGAACGTCTAGACTGCTGGTCATATACAATAGATACATCAGGCAATTGGGCCATATTTAGAGAAACATTTCTCTTAGATCTCTTTCTGTAGTATACAAGCTCAATCCAAATACTCCAAGACAACAGTTAGGATCAGGATTTGCCCGATTCCCAACATGACGCCAGCGAGTAGACATGGGAGAATGACTGTGGCTATGCCGTCTTCGATAATCTCTGCTGTAAGATCTGCTACGAGATCTTCTATGGGACCGGGACCGAGATCGTGACCTTGTATAATGCCTCCGAGAACTTCTTCTGGATCTAGACCTAGATTCCGATCTGGACCTGGACTTTTGATCTGGAACGCCTGGAATCTTCCTTGGAGCGAGACCTTGCAGGGGTATGACTTGCAGATTTCCCAGATCCATGAGCACTTCCGCTTCTGGAAGCAGAACGGGATTCCCCCTCGCCGTAGTTCTCCTCGCCGCTGTCGCTCATGACTTTCACTGCTGTCGCCGGCTCGATGTGCTTCAATCGAAGCTGCCAACCTCTCGCACCTTCAGTGTAGAGGCTCCGCCGCAGCCTCACACCACACACCGGTGCCCCAGGCACTGAGAACCCGAAACGCTCCGCCGCCGCCTCCGCTCGGGCTCTCCACACAAGGTCTTAGGCCCCGGCATCGACGTGAGAGGAATCCTGAGAGGCCCCCTAGCAACTCCCATGGGCACTGGCCTTTTCTGGAGGCCACAGGAGCGGGTCCCTGAGGTCCCCATGCTAAGACGAGAGCACCTGCTCCAACTCAAGATAATCCAGGAGGTTCTCCCCTCCAGGCGAGATGAGGCCCATTTCCCCTGGAGGCATCTCGAGGCTAATCACACCTAACCTCTGGAACTTCCAAAGGGTCTTTGACACCCCTGCGGCAAGTCAAGAAGATCACCGACATACCCGTCTCCACTCGAGATGAAGCACGAGGGTCCCACCCACATCCAGAGGAGCCCCCGTTTCCGCCCTCGTATCTAGAGAGGAGGGATCCTTTCCCTGCGTGGTCGGGAAAGAATTCCTGGCGTTCCCGTCGCATCTCAAGAGGAAGTGCTCTCCACAGGAAAGGCCAGAGGAACTCCAGGGTCGTGCCACCATTCCAAGAGTTCCCCAGATGTCTCAGTCCATTCCAGAGGAACCTGTTTTCCCTGCACTGCCATGACTTTCACGCCGAGGATCGTCTCACACCAAGGTGGCATGTGGGACAGCCCTGTGGGAAAGCCTCATGGGAAAGCCTAGAGGGAAAGCCACAGATCCCTTGATCCACGCGACGGGAAGCGTGACACTGCTGCTACCGCTCAGGAGGAAAGCGCACGTGCATGCCCCCACTCGAGACGAGGACTGACTCCCCTGGGGAGACTCCAGAAGTACCACAAGATCCATGTCAGCACTGGAGAGGAATCTTCAGGTTCCAGCCCCGACTTCACACAAGGTCTTAGGCCCCGGCATCGACAGGAGAGGAATCCTGAGAGGCCCCCTAGAAACTTGAATGGGGACTGGCCTTTCCTGAGGCCACCAGAGCTGGCCCCTGAGGTCCCCGTCGTAAGTCGAGAGCACCTGCCGCAACTCGAGAAAAATCCAGGAGGTTCTCCCCTCCAGGCGAGATGAGGCCCATTTCCACTGAGGTGTCTCGAGGCTAATCACACCTAACCTCTGGAACTTCCAAAAGGTACTTTACACCCTTGCTGCAACTCAAGAAGTTCCCCGACATACCCGTCTCCACTCGGAGAGAATAAAGCAAGATGGTCCCCCCTACATCCACAGGAGGCGCGTTTCCGCCTCGTCGCTCGAGATGAGGGATCCTTTCCTTCCGGGGACCAGCGTGAGGAATTCCGCCTATGGCAAAGTTCATGAGGAAGGAGGCTTGGCATGCGCAAAGGCGTTGATCAAGCCTCAGGTAACCCCGCTTTCCCGAGCATCGAACCCCAAAAACCAGAGTCTGTTTTATGCTCTCACCTACACTTCTGACTTTACGGGGGCTCTCCCCCATAACTGTTTCTCTCGGAGAAGAAGTAAACGTGCAGCTTCAAGGCAATAAATATTCTTGGGCATGACAAGAGTGTTTCAGCTTGCCGACTCCTCTGAAGGTTATCTAGCCCACCTTTATAGGTTTGTCCGGCCACATGTGATTGTTTACAGCCTCCCAACCTGAGAGGCATGAGATGTTTTAGACTTACTAAAGGCAAATTATTTTGGGGAGTTAGAAATTATTAGTATAGTTGGTTAGGAATTATATTGGTGAAGGGTTCTTCATTTGTTGTGTCAAAAATTGCTGCTAATTCCCTGCTCTGGGTGGGACAAGGATATTTTAGGTCAAACCTCTCTGCTGACAGACCAGCTTGTGTGACAGGATTATCCATACTGCTGCCACTAGGCACAAGATTGTTTACTGCCTCTCAACTGTAAACAGCACAGAGAGTTTTGGAGTATTTTGAGAGTCTTAATTAGCATAGGACTTTTTCTTCTTTTTGAGTCAATGATTGCCACCAGGCCTCCATATCCTTAGGCACTTGGGAATATATTAATCAATGTATTTGGAATATAGCAAAGGAAATATAGCAGTTTTTGATGTTAGCAATACTAGACTTTTTGAGTTAATGGATTTTCACTTTTGTAATAGATCACTGTACTTTGTTATATATCACTGTGTCCTTTCTATGTAAGAATGTAACTTTATCATATCTTAAGACTAAATAGATCTTAAGGGGAGAATTGATGAAAGGATTTTCATTTGTTAGGCTGATGTTTGCTGATAAATCTCCATGTTCCCTACCCTTATAATGAATATAACTAGTATATAGGAGAAATAAGTATTAACCTTTAAGCATATAGGAGAAATAAGAATTCACCTTTAAGACTAATCATGTTAACCTTGGGTTAAATAAATTCCTTTCTTGATTGTAACTCACTACACCCTCACCCTATAGGAATGTAACTTTATTTGGAGGGTGGTGCCTGGTTTAAGAAAAAACACCCTTGGAAGAAATAAGTTTATTTGGTTATCAGAAAGAAAGGATCATAAAATGTCAGCAGGTCTCATTCATGGCCAGAAGATGATGTAAGATCCCTAAGACCTTTTTTTTATACATTTATGTGAAGCACCTGATTTTGATAAAGGTCAGGATGCCGACTCCTGCGTGACTCTGTATTCATCCCTATGTGTAACAAGAGGTATACAAGCAAAACCAAAAATAAAGAAATCAGATCAGTTTCCGGAAAGACTGATTCCCCATGTCGCTTCTTTTTTGCTCCCGTTTTTCTGGCTGAATTCTCTACTGGAGGATGGATGCTATTCCACGTAATCCAAGTTATTCAGCCTCTTTTTCTCCAATAATCTTCCTACTACACAATCCATTTCTAATCTCTTTATATCTGGGATTAAATATGTATATTTCCAAAGACGACGACTACGTCCCCACCTTCGAATCACGCTGGATCCACCGGGGCTGGACCACGGGACTTTCCCTGCTTGGTCGGGAAAGTATTCCCGGCGTTCCCACCGCATCTCAAGAAGAGGCGCTCTCCACAGGAAAGGCGAGAGGAACTCCAGGGTGCGTGCCACAATTCCAAGAGTCCCCCAGATGTCTCAGTCCATTCCAGAGGAACCTGTTTTCCCTGCACTGCCTTGATTTTCACGCCGAGGATCGACTGGCACCATGGTGGCACGTGGGACAGCGATGTGGGAAAGCCTCGTGGGAAAGCCTCGAGGGAAAGCCCCGTGAGAAATACCTCGAGGGAAAGACATAGATCTCTTGATCCACGCGACGGGCAGCGTGACACTGCTACTGCAGCTCAGGAGGTAAGCGTTCTTGCATGATCCCGCTGAGAAGAGGACTGACACCCCTGGGGAGACTCAAGAAGTACCCCAAGAACCATGTCACCACGGGAGAGGAATCCTCAGGTACCGGCCTCGACTTCACACAAGGTCTTAGGCCCCACCATCGACGGGAGAGGAATCCTGAGAGGCCCCGTAGCCACTCGGATGGGAACTGGCCTTTCCTGACGCCACCAGAGCGGGTCCCTGAGGTCCCAGCGTACGTTGAGAACACCTGCCACAATTCGAGAAAATCCAGGAGGTTCTCCCCTCCAGGCAAGATGAGGCCAATTTCCGCTGAGGCACTCGAGGCTAATCACACCTAAACTCTGGAAATTCCAAAGGTTCCTTCACAACCTTGCTGAAACTCAAGAAGTTCCCCGACATACCGTCTCCACTCCAGAGGAAGCACGAGGGTCCCGCCCACATCCAGAGGAGCCCCGTTTCTGCCTCGGACCTCGAGATGACGGATCCTTTCCCTGCTTGGTCGGGAAAGAATTCCCGGCGTTCCCGTCCCATCTCAAGAGGAGGCGCTCTCCACAGGAAAGGCGAGCGGAACTCCAGGGTCGTACCACCATTCCAAGAGTCCCCCAGATGTCACAGTCCATTCCAGAGGAACCTGTTTTCCCTGCACTGCCTCGACTTTCAAGCCGAGGATCGACTCACACCATGGTGGCAGGTGGGACAGCCCTGTGGGAAAGACTCTTGGGAAAGCCTTGAAGGAAAGACTTGAGTGAAAGCTACAGATCCCTTGACCACGCGTTAGGAAGCGTGACACTGCTGCTACAGCTCGGGAGGAAAGCGCACGTGCATGCCCACACTCGAGACGAGGACTGACTTCCCTGGGGAGACTCCAGAAGTACCCAAGAACCATGTCAGCACTGGAGAGGAATCCTCAGGATCCGGCCTCGACTCCACACAAGGTCTTAGGCCCGGCATCGACCCAAGAGGAATCCCGAGAGTCCCCTGGCAACTTGCATGGGGACTGGCCTTTCCTGAGGCCACGAGACAGGTTCCCTGAGGTCCCCGTCGTAATTCGAGAGCACCTGCCGTAACTCGAGAAAATCCAGGAGGTTCTCCCCTACAGGCAAAATGAGGCCTATTTCCACTGACGCATCTAGAGGCTAAGCACACCTAACCTCTGGAACTTCCAATGGTTCCTTCACACACTTGCTGCAACTCAAGAGCTTTCCCGACATACCCGTCTACACTCAAAGGAAGCACGAGGGTCCCGCCCACATCCAGAGAAGCCCCGATCCCCCTCGAGGCTCCAAAGGAGAGATCTTTTAACTGCTTGCATTTCCCGAGTCAAAGACCTTGTGTTGAGTTGGGACCGGAAACTGAGGATTCCTCTCCAGTGCTGACGTGGATTTTTGGGTACTTCTGGACTCTCCCCAGGGGAGTCAGTCCTCGTCTCGAGTGGGGAAATGCACTTGGGCTTTCCTCCCTAACGGTGGCAGCAGTGTCATGCTACCCGACGGGTGGATCAAGGGATGTGTGGCTTTCCCTGTAGGATTTCCCATGAGGCTTTCCCACGAGGCTAACACACAGGGCTGTCCCACGTGCCACCGTGGTGTGAGTCGATCCTCGACGTGACAGTCAAGGCAGTGCAGGTAAAAGAGTTTCCTTTGGAATGGACTCAGTCCTCTGGGGGACTCTTGGAATGGTGGCACGACCCTGGAGTTCCTCTCGCCTTTCCTGTGGAGAGCGCTTCCTCTTGGATGCGACGGGAATGCCAGGAATTCTTTCCCGACCACGCAGGGAAAGGATCCCTCATCTCGAGCTAAGGAGGAAAAGGGCCTTCTCTGGATGTGCAAGGGACGCTCGCGCTTCCTCTCGAGTGGACAAGGGTATGTCGGGGAACTTCTTGAGTTGCAGCAAGGGTGTGAAGGACCCTATGGAAGTTCCAAAGGTTAGATGTGATTAGCCTCGAGTCGCCTCAGCGGAAATGGGCCTCATCTAGCCTGGAGGGGAGAATCTCCAGGATTTTCTCGAGTTGCGGTAGGTGCTCTCGATTTACGACGGGGACCACAGGGACCCTATCTGGTGGCCTCAGGAAAGGCCACTCTCCGTGCGAGTTGCTTATTGGCCTCTCAGGATTCCTCTCCCTTCAATGCTGGGGCCTAAGACCTTTTGTGAAGTCGGGGCCGTAAACTGAGAATTATTCTCGTGCTGACATGGATCTTGGGGTACTTCTGGAGTCTCCCCAGGGGAGTCAGTCCTCGTCTCGAGTGGGGGCATGCACGTGCGCTTTCCTCCCGAGCTGTGGAAGCAGTGTCACGCTTCCCATCGCGTGGATCAAGGGATCTGTGGCTTTCCCTCGAGGCTTTCCCTCAAGGCTTTCCCACGAGGCTTTCCTACGAGGCTTTACCACAGGGCTGTCCCACGTGCCACTGTGGTTTGAGTCGATCTTCGGCGTGAAAGTCGAGGCAGTTTGGGGAAAACAGGTTCCTCTGAAATGGACTGAGACATCTGGGGGACTCTTGGAATGGTGGCCTGACCTGGAGTACCTCCCTTTCCTGTGGAGAGGGCCTCCTCTTGAGATGCGACGGGAACCTCGGGAATTCTTTTTCGACCAAGTAGGGAAAGGATCCCTCATCTCGAGCAAAGAGGCGGAAACGGGGCTCCTTTGGATGTGGGCGGGACCCTTCTGCTTCCTCTCGAGTGCATACGGGTATATCGGGGAACTTCTTGAGTTGCAGCAAGGGTGTGAAGGAACCTTTGGACGGTTCAGGGGGTAGGTGTGATTGGCCTCGAGATGCTTCAGCAATAATTCGCCTCTGTTCGCCTGGAGGGGAGAACCTCCAGGATTTTCTCGACAGGTGCTCTCGACTTACGAACGGGGGACCTCAGGGACCCGCTTTGGTGGCCTCAGGAAAGGCCACTCCCCATGCGA
>NW_017216813.1:0-12949 GCF_001704415.2 Capra hircus | reverse complement strand
GGACAATCCAAGCTTTTATTAGTTGATCTGCCCCTGACATCAGAGTCCATTTGAGCACGAGTTGGCCTATAATTTAGGCATGAAACTATGACTACATAAAGAAAGGTGACTTTATGATTCAGGGATGGCCATGATATGCCTTGCACTTCAGAGAAAATGGGTTAAAATGATTTTTTTTTCTTCAAAACTGCACAGCCAGTTCTTTCAGCATATGCAATTGAAAACATCTAGTCATTAGGTCAGTTTTCATTCCAATCCCAAAGAAAGGCAATGACAAAGAATATTCAAGCTGCTGCACAATTGCACTCATCTCACACACTAGTAAAGTAATGCTCAAAATTCTCCAAGTTCACATGAACTGTGAACTTCCAAATGTTCAAGAGGGATTTAAAACATGCAGAGAAACCAGAGATCAAACTGCCAACATCCACTGGATCATTGAAAAAGCAAGAGAGTTCCAGAAAAAAAGACATCTATTTCTGCTTTATTGACTATGCCAAAGCCTTTGACTGTGTGGATCACAATAAACTGGGAAAAATTCTGAAAGAGATGGGAATACCAGACACCTGACCTGTCTCTTGAGAAACCTGTATGCAGGTCAGGAAGAAACAGTTCGAACTGGACATGGAACAACAGACTGGTTCTAAATAGGAAAAGGAATATGTCAAGGCAGTGTATTGTCACCTGCTTATTTAACTTATATGCAGAGTACATCATGAGAAACACTGGGCTGGAGGAAGCACACGCTGGAATCCAGATTGCTGGGAGAAATATCAAGAAATCTCAGATATGCAGATGACACCACCCTTATGGCAGAAAGTGAAGAAGAACTAAAGAGTCTCCTGATGAAAGTGAAAGAGGAGAGTGAAAAAGTTAGCTTAAAGCTCAGCATTCAGAAAAAAATCATTGCATCCAGTCTCATCACTTCATGGCAAATAGATGGGAAAACATTGGAAACAGCAGCAGACTATTTTGGGGGGCTTGGAAATCACTGCAGGTGATGTCTGCCTCCATGAACTTAAAACGTATTTATGACTTGGAAGAAAGTGATGACCAAACTAGACAGCATATTAAAAAGCCGAGACGTTGCTTTGCCAACAAAGATCCATCCAGTCAAGGCTATGGTTTTTCCATATGTCATGGATGGATATGAAAGATGTACTATAAAGAAAGTGACAGCTGAAAATTGGATGCTTTTGAACTGTGGTGTTGGAGAAGATGCTTGTAGGTCGCTTAGACTACAAGGAGACGCAACCACTCCATCCTAAAGGAAATCAGGTCTGAATATACATTGGAAGGACTAATACTGAACCTGAAACTCCAATACTTTGGCCACTTGATGTGAAGAGCTGACTCACTTGGAAGTTGCTTTGATTTGCCTGTGAGTGTGTGGAGCCCTCCTGGGCAAGGGCCTCAGGGGTCATTGCCACTGAATCACGACCTCCAAGCAAGCGCATTCCAGCTGTGTGACATTCAGGAAGCAGGAGACTGGGAAAACTATCTTCCTTAGAGGAAGGAAAGTCATCCACAGAGAGTGTGTTTTCAGGCCTCTCTTTGCAGCAAGTGTTTTGCTTCTCAGACATCAGAGCTGCAGGCTTGCTCTGAGGGCCTCAATTGCAGAGTCAGGGCTGTGTGTCTCACTGCACTTTCCAAGCATTGCAGACACATTCCTAGGTTGGAGCAGTGCTTCCCATGAGAAAGAAGCCTCGGGAGTGTGTCTGAGCGGCTGAGTGCCATGCTAGGGTCACCTAGTCGAGGGCACCTTGCACATCCAATGGGCCCCAGGCGAGTAGCTATGGACCGGCCCTTCGGTTGAGACATCCCAAAGCAGGGAACAAAGCTAGCTCTGTCAGAAGGAGGAAAACAGCAATGGGATGGATTTTCAAGCAGTTGCTAAGTCACACCACGTTAGGGCTCCCGGGAAAGAAATGCGAATTTTGGCCTCTAGGCCCAGTATCCAGATGTGTGCACAGGATATTTTCCCCAGGATTCAAGAATGTTCCAGACAGACCTAAGCTCACTAGCTCTCTCCTGCAGAGGAAATGAAATATTGTTGCTGAACCACGAAAAGATGCTGGGATTCTTGGCTTATGGAGGAGAAGAATTCAATCCAGGGCCCAAGACGAGGCTTGATTGCTCAGAGCTTTTGTGCATAGAGTTTTATTAAAGGAGAAAGGAGATAGAGAAAGCCTTCTGACCAGAGACATCACCAAGGGGCAGAAAGCGTACCCCCTTGCTAGTGTTAGTAATGGAGTTATATACTCTCCAATAAGTTATGACAACGAACCAAAAGAATGTCTGGAGGTTGTAAAGACTCACTAGACCTACTCCCATAATTGACATTTTAAGATAACAGGATTAGCCAGAAGGTTTTTTCCAGAGACCGTCCTCAAGAAGGATGCATGATTGTTATATAATCCTAAGGAATGTAGAGGGAAAAACAGTTTGTCCTTCCTTCCTCCTTGAGAATTCTAGACCCCTCTCTCCTTGGGACCCTTGAACTTCTTAGTAAACCTGCCTTGGCAATGACTCTCTCAGAAACATGATTGAACAGCCGTTTGGAGCTTCCTTTGACTTTCCCTGGGAGGGAGGGAGCCCTCCCTGAGCTCAGGGGCCATGGCTGAGTGCTTTTGTCTCCCAGCAAGTGCTTTTCAGCCCTGTGTGACTCTCAGCCCACAGGAGGCTGAGAAAACTCTCTTCCTTGGAGGAAGGAAAGGCAGCCCAAGAGTGTGTTTTCAGGCCTGTATCTTGCAGCAAGTGTTTGGCTTGTTAGACAGAAGACCTGCAGGCCTGTTCCAACAGACTCAATGCCAGAATCAGGGCCTTGTGTCTCCCTGCAGTTTCCTGGCCTTGCAAACACATTCCTAGGTGAGAGCAGTCCTGCCCATGGGGAAGCAGGCTGCGGGAGTGTGTCTGAGGGGCCAGGTGTCATGCTGGGTCACCTGGTCGAGGGCACCTTGCACCTCCAATGGACCCCAGGCAAGGAGTTGCAGGCCACCACCTTGCTTCTGAAATCCCAAATGGGGAGCAAAGCTCGCTCTGTAAGAGGGAAGAAAACAGCAACAGGATGGATTTTCAAGCAGTTGCTAGGCAGTACTGCGTTAGGGCTCCAAGGAAGGAAAATGCGAATTTTAGCCCCTACGACTGGTATCCAGGTGGGCTCCCAGGATGATTTCCCTGCAGGATCCAAGAACGTTCCAGACAGACCTGGGCTCACTAGCTCCTCCTGCAGAGGAAACATGAGAGAACAGCTGTTTGGAGGTTGCTTTTGACTTCCCCTGGGAGGGTAGGATCCCTCCCTGGGTGCAGGGCCTCAGGGGCCATGCCGCTGAGAAATGCCCTCTAAGCCAGACCTTTCCAGCCTTGTATGACTCAGCACGAGAGGAGACTGGAAAAGCTCTCTTCCTTGGAGGAAGGAAAGGCAGCCCCAGAGAGTGTGTTTTCACACCTGTATCTTGCAGCAAGTGTTTGGCATCTCAGACGTCAGACCTCCAGGCCTGCTCCAACGGCCTCAGTTCCAGAGTCAGGGGTGTGTCTCCCTGCATTTTCTGAGCCTTGGGAACACATTCCTAGGTCAGAACAGTCCTGCCCATGGGGAAGGAGGCTGCGGGAGTGTGTCTGAGTGGGTCGGGTGCCATGCTGGGGTCCAATAGACCCGGTACCTCCAATAGACCCCAGGACAACAGCGGTGGGGCTCCCCCTGGCTTCCGAAATGCCAAAGCGAGAAGCAAAGCTAGCTCTATCAGAAGGAAGAAAAGAGCAATCGGATGGATGTTCAGGCTGTTGCTGGGCCGCACCACTTCAGGGTCCCCCCGAGAGGAACAGGCGCCCTGTGGCCCCTAGGTCCGATATGCAGGTTAACACACAGGGTGTGTCCCCATAGGAGCCCAAGAATTTTCCTGAAAGACCTAGGCTCACTAGAGCTCTCCTCCAGGAGCAAAGGGGATAGAGGAGATGTATGGAGGAGTCTTTGCCTTTCCCTGTGAGTGTGGGGCTACTCCCTACGGCCCCAAGCTCAGGGATAACTGCCTCTAAGAAAGGAATGGCAAGAAGCGCTATTCTTGGAGGTTGGGACAGGGAGTTCGCAGCATGTGGGGAAAGAAAGACTTCTTCGGGGAAGAAGAGGCAACCACCGGGGGTGTGTTTGCAAGCCTCTATTTGGAAGGAACAGGTTTGCTTATACAACTGAAGACCTCCAGATCTGCTCAGAGGACTGAAGTTCCAGAGACAGGGCCATGTATCTCCCCTTCCCTTTGAGATCCTTGGCAAAGACATTCCTAGCAGATCGTGGGAGTGCCCATGAAGAAGCAAGCAGCGGGAGTGTGCTTGACATCACTGGCTGCCTACCTGGGCTCAGCTCCTCAAGGGGCCTTTCTCTCCTGGTAGGCCCTATGTCCCCTTTGGGAGAGGGTGGTGCCCTCTTCCCTCCACACTGCCAAAGGGTGGAGGTGGAGCAAACTCGTTCTCTCCGAGGTAAAAAAAAAAAGACAAATTGGATGGATTTTTAAGCTCTTGCTATGCTGCACCCCTCCAGGACCCACTCGAGCAAAACAGGTGCCCTGTGGCCCCTAGGTCGGGTATGCAGGTTCACACACCGGGTGGGATCCCGTCAAAGCCAAGAATTTTCCTGACAGACCTAGGCTCACTAGAGCTCTCCTCCAGAGGAAAGGGGACAGAAAAGACGTGTGTGTGGAGGTGGCTCTGCCTTTCCAGGTCCCAATCTCAGGGATAACTGCCCCTAAGAAAGGAACTGCTGCTGCTGCTGCTGCTAAGTTGCTTCAGTCGTGTTCGACTCTGTGCGACGCCATAGACGGTAGCCCACTAGGCTCCCCCGTCCCTGGGATTCTCCAGGCAAGAACAGTAAGTGGGTTGCCATTGCCTTCTCCAATGCATGAAAGTGAAAATGAAAGTGCAGTCGCTCAGTCGTGTCCGACCCTCAGCGACCCCACGGACTGCAGCCTACCAGGCTTCTCCGTCCATAGGATTTTCTGAAAGGAACTGCAAGAAGCGCTTTTCCAGGAGGCTGGGAAAGGGTGTTCGCAGGATGTGGGGAAAAGAGAGCCTCCTTCGGGAAGAATAGGCGGCCACTTGTTTTGTGTTGCAAACCTCTATTTGGAAGGAACAGGTTAGCTTATACAAAGGGAGACCTCCAGATCTGCTCAGAGGACCAAAGTTGCAGAGGCAGGTCGGTGTATTTTCCCTTCACTTTGCGATCCTTGCAAAGACATTCCTTGCTGATAGATGATTCAGCAAGGGCCTTTGAGACTGTTGTTTTCTTTCCTAGGTTCAAAGATTCCTTCAGTTCCTAATATAGATATCCTAGAAATTATCTGACATCCGTGAAAATCTGATATGTCCTGGTCAAATGCTGTCAGTTATAATTCCAGTTATCATATTAAAGCATTTCAAGTCGCAGCAGTGACCAGATTACATTGTCAATTTCTATTTAATCAGGTTTTAACCATGTCCTCTATGGTTTCACACTGATGCCTTTGCAGAAATACTGCTACTTCAAGATATATGGAATATACTTTTTTTAAGCTTACCGATAATTTGTTTGTTTGTTTGTTTGTCTTCTGGTAAGCTGGTACCAGATGGAATTTAGTCTCCTCTCTAGGTTAAGAGAACAAAGTTTTCTTAGAATGCAATTTTTGATAACAGACTATGGATTTCTTTACCTTTCATTGATTTATAATTGTTTTCATCATCTGTTTTTTTACTTCGGTAAAGTAAATAAGCCTTATTTAAGATTTTGGTACATGTAGGATGGACTAAGCTTTCCCCACTCTTGCAAGTTCCCTTAACCCTTCAGATTCTTCTCGTGGGACCAAGATCTCACTTTCCTCCAGAGGGACAATCCAAGCTTTTTATTAGTTGATCTGCCCCTGACATCAGAGTCCATTTGAGCACGAGTTGGCCTATAATTTAGGCATGAAACTATGACTACATAAAGAAAAGGTGACTTTATGATTCAGGGATGGCCATGATATGCCTTGCACTTCAGAGAAAATGGGTTAAAATGATTTTTTTTTCTTCAAAACTGCACAGCCAGTTCTTTCAGCATATGCAATTGAAAACATCTAGTCATTAGGTCAGTTTTCATTCCAATCCCAAAGAAAGGCAATGACAAAGAATATTCAAGCTGCTGCACAATTGCACTCATCTCACACACTAGTAAAGTAATGCTCAAAATTCTCCAAGTTCACATGAACTGTGAACTTCCAAATGTTCAAGAGGGATTTAAAACATGCAGAGAAACCAGAGATCAAACTGCCAACATCCACTGGATCATTGAAAAAGCAAGAGAGTTCCAGAAAAAAAGACATCTATTTCTGCTTTATTGACTATGCCAAAGCCTTTGACTGTGTGGATCACAATAAACTGGGAAAAATTCTGAAAGAGATGGGAATACCAGACCACCTGACCTGTCTCTTGAGAAACCTGTATGCAGGTCAGGAAGAAACAGTTCGAACTGGACATGGAACAACAGACTGGTTCTAAATAGGAAAAGGAATATGTCAAGGCAGTGTATTGTCACCCTGCTTATTTAACTTATATGCAGAGTACATCATGAGAAACACTGGGCTGGAGGAAGCACACGCTGGAATCCAGATTGCTGGGAGAAATATCAAGAATCTCAGATATGCAGATGACACCACCCTTATGGCAGAAAGTGAAGAAGAACTAAAGAGTCTCCTGATGAAAGTGAAAGAGGAGAGTGAAAAAGTTAGCTTAAAGCTCAGCATTCAGAAAACTAAAATCATTGCATCCAGTCTCATCACTTCATGGCAAATAGATGGGAAAACATTGGAAACAGCAGCAGACTATTTTGGGGGCTTGGAAATCACTGCAGGTGATGTCTGCCTCCATGAACTTAAAACGTATTTATGACTTGGAAGAAAAGTGATGACCAAACTAGACAGCATATTAAAAAGCCGAGACGTTGCTTTGCCAACAAAGATCCATCCAGTCAAGGCTATGGTTTTTCCATATGTCATGGATGGATATGAAAGATGTACTATAAAGAAAGTGACAGCTGAAAATTGGATGCTTTTGAACTGTGGTGTTGGAGAAGATGCTTGTAGGTCGCTTAGACTACAAGGAGACGCAACCACTCCATCCTAAAGGAAATCAGGTCTGAATATACATTGGAAGGACTAATACTGAACCTGAAACTCCAATACTTTGGCCACTTGATGTGAAGAGCTGACTCACTTGGAAGTTGCTTTGATTTGCCTGTGAGTGTGGGAGCCCTCCCTGGGCAAAGGGCCTCAGGGGTCATTGCCACTGAATCACGACCTCCAAGCAAGCGCATTCCAGCTGTGTGACATTCAGGAAGCAGGAGACTGGGAAAACTATCTTCCTTAGAGGAAGGAAAGTCATCCACAGAGAGTGTGTTTTCAGGCCTCTCTTTGCAGCAAGTGTTTTGCTTCTCAGACATCAGAGCTGCAGGCTTGCTCTGAGGGCCTCAATTGCAGAGTCAGGGCTGTGTGTCTCACTGCACTTTCCAAGCATTGCAGACACATTCCTAGGTTGGAGCAGTGCTTCCCATGAGAAAGAAGCCTCGGGAGTGTGTCTGAGCGGGCTGAGTGCCATGCTAGGGTCACCTAGTCGAGGGCACCTTGCACATCCAATGGGCCCCAGGCGAGTAGCTATGGACCGGCCCTTCGGTTGAGACATCCCAAAGCAGGGAACAAAGCTAGCTCTGTCAGAAGGAGGAAAACAGCAATGGGATGGATTTTCAAGCAGTTGCTAAGTCACACCACGTTAGGGCTCCCCGGGAAAGAAATGCGAATTTTGGCCTCTAGGCCCAGTATCCAGATGTGTGCACAGGATATTTTCCCCACAGGATTCAAGAATGTTCCAGACAGACCTAAGCTCACTAGCTCTCTCCTGCAGAGGAAATGAAATATTGTTGCTGAACCACGAAAAGATGCTGGGATTCTTGGCTTATGGAGGAGAAGAATTCAATCCAGGGCCCAAGACGAGGCTTGATTGCTCAGAGCTTTTGTGCAATAGAGTTTTATTAAAGGAGAAAGGAGATAGAGAAAGCTTCTGACAGAGACATCACAAGGGGCAGAAAGCGTACCCCCTTGCTAGTGTTAGTAATGGAGTTATATACTCTCCAATAAGTTATGACAACGAACAAAAGAATGTCTGGAGGTTGTAAAGACTCACTAGACCTACTCCCATAATTGACATTTTAAGATAACAGGATTAGCCAGAAGGTTTTTTCCAGAGACCGTCCTCAAGAAGGATGCATGATTGTTATATAATCCTAAGGAATGTAGAGGGAAAAACAGTTTGTCCTTCCTTCCTCCTTGAGAATTCTAGACCCCTCTCTCCTTGGGGACCCTTGAACTTCTTATAAACCTGCCTTGGCAATGACTCTCTCAGAAACATGATTGAACAGCCGTTTGGAGCTTCCTTTGACTTTCCCTGGGAGGGAGGGAGCCCTCCCTGAGCACAGGGCCTCAGGGGCCATGGCCAATGAAAAATAATCTCCCAGCAAGTGCTTTTCAGCCCTGTGTGACTCTCAGCCCACAGGAGGCTGAGAAAACTCTCTTCCTTGGAGGAAGGAAAGGCAGCCCAAGAGTGTGTTTTCAGGCCTGTATCTTGCAGCAAGTGTTTGGCTTGTTAGACAGAAGACCTGCAGGCCTGTTCCAACAGACTCAATGCCAGAATCAGGGCCTTGTGTCTCCCTGCAGTTTCCTGGCCTTGCAAACACATTCCTAGGTGAGAGCAGTCCTGCCCATGGGGAAGCAGGCTGCGGGAGTGTGTCTGAGGGGGCCAGGTGTCATGCTGGGGTCACCTGGTCGAGGGCACCTTGCACCTCCAATGGACCCCAGGCAAGGAGTTGCAGGCCACCACCTTGCTTCTGAAATCCCCAAAATGGGGAGCAAAGCTCGCTCTGTCAGAGGGAAGAAAACAGCAACAGGATGGATTTTCAAGCAGTTGCTAGGCTGTACTGCGTTAGGGCTCCAAGGAAGGAAAATGCGAATTTTAGCCCCTACGACTGGTATCCAGGTGGGCTCCCAGGATGATTTCCCCGCAGGATCCAAGAACGTTCCAGACAGACCTGGGCTCACTAGCTCCCTCCTGCAGAGGAAACATGAGAGAACAGCTGTTTGGAGGTTGCTTTGACTTCCCCTGGGAGGGTAGGATCCCTCCCTGGGTGCAGGGCCTCAGGGGCCATTGCCGCTGAGAAATGCCCTCTAAGCCAGACCTTTCCAGCCTTGTATGACTCAGCACGGAGGAGACTGGAAAAGCTCTCTTCCTTGGAGGAAGGAAAGGCAGCCCCAGAGAGTGTGTTTTCACACCTGTATCTTGCAGCAAGTGTTTGGCGTCTCAGACGTCAGACCTCCAGGCCTGCTCCAACGGCCTCAGTTCCAGAGTCAGGGCCGTGTGTCTCCCTGCATTTTCTGAGCCTTGGGAACACATTCCTAGGTCAGAACAGTCCTGCCCATGGGGAAGGAGGCTGCGGGAGTGTGTCTGAGGGGGTCGGGTGCCATGCTGGGGTCCAATAGACCCGGTACCTCCAATAGACCCCAGGACAACAGCGGTGGGGCTCCCCCTGGCTTCCGAAATGCCAAAGCGAGAAGCAAAGCTAGCTCTATCAGAAGGAAGAAAAGAGCAATCGGATGGATGTTCAGGCTGTTGCTGGGCCGCACCACTTCAGGGTCCCCCCCGAGAGGAACAGGCGCCCTGTGGCCCCTAGGTCCGATATGCAGGTTAACACACAGGGTGTGTCCCCATAGGAGCCAAGAATTTTCCTGACAGACCTAGGCTCACTAGAGCTCTCCTACAGGGCAAAAGGGGTAGAACAGACTGTGGATGTGACTCTGCCTTTCCCAGCGAGCATGGGGCCCTCCCTACGGCCCCGGGCTCCAGGGAAAATTGTCCCTTGAAAAATGACCTCCAAGAAGCGCTTTTCCAGCAGGCTGGGATGCAGAGTTCACAGGATGCGGGGAAAGTGATCGTCCTTCAGGGAAGAAGAGGCAGCCACCCAGTGTGTGTTTGCAAGCCTGTATTTGGAAGAAACTGGTTAGCTCCTTCAAGGGGAGACCTCCAGGTCTGCTCAGAGGACCGAAATTCCAGAGGCAGCACCATGCATCTCCCCTGTCCTTTCTGAGCCTTGGAAAGACATGCCTAGCTTATAGCGGTATTGCTCATGAAGAAGCAGGATGCAGGAATGTGTCAGACATGACTGGGTGCCTTCCTGGGTTCAGCTCCGTGAGGGGCCTTTTCCACTCAAAGTAGGTCCCATGCCTCCTTGGGGAGGAAGTGGGGCCCGCTTGCCTCCAAATTGCCAAAGGCTGGAACAAAGCTAGTTCTATCAGAGGTAAGAAAAGAGCAATTGGATGGATGTGGAAGCTGTTGCTGGGCCGCACTGCTTCAGGCCCCCCACCCCCTCCGCCCCCGAGAGAAACAGGCGCCCTGTGGCCCCTAGGTCCTGGATGCAGTTTCACACATAGAATGTGTCCCCCATAGGAGCCAAGAATTTTCCTGACAGACCTAGGCTCACTAGAGCTCTCCTACAGAGCAAAGGGGATGGGACAGATGTGTGGCTGTGGCTCTGCCTTTCCCTGGGAGTGTGGAGCCGCTCCCTATGGCCCGGGCTCCAGGGGAAGTTGCCCCTGATAATGACCTCCAAGAAGCGCTTTTCCAACTGGCTGAGACGTGGAGTTCTCAGGATGCAGGGAAAGCGAGTGTCCTTCGGGAAGCAAAGGCAGTCACCTGTTATCATGACTTACTAGAATAGTAGGTACCTTCTCCGGTTGGGCAGAGGCCTTCCCTACCTGATCTGAAAAAGAAAATGAAGTAGCTCGCTGATTTGAGAAATAATTCCCAGACTTGGGTTTCCAACCAGTATAGAATCCGACAATGGCCCTGTCTTTGTAGCCGCGTTAATTAACAGGTATGTGAAGCTCTAAATATCAGTGGAAATTACATACAGCATATAGGCCCCAGTGTTCTGGAATGGTGGAAAGAAACAACCAAACTCTTGAAGAGACACTTTCAAAATGGATCATAGAGACTGACTGTACATGGATGGGCTTGCTTCCGGCAGACTTACTCATATTACGGGTAACCGCACGTTCCCACAGTTGTTGTCCTTATGAAATTTTCTATGGGAGACCCCCTCCCACAGTGAGGCAGGTGTTAGCAGATTTGCCACAAGTAAGGGGGTGGGATTTCACAGCAGATGGAACAATTAGGTAAGGTAATAAATCAGGTAACTAAGTTTGTATAAAAAAGAATATCATTCCCCCTTTGAGGAACAGATTCATGAATTTTGTGCTCAGTGATCAGGTGTGGCTCCAATGACTGGAAACACAATTCCTTGGCCTGACATCGGAAAGGTCCTTATACTGTTGTTTTAGCCACAATTCTGAAAGAGATGGGAATACCAGACCACCTAACCTGCCTCTTGAGAAATCTGGATGAAGGTCAGGAAGCAACAGTTAGAGCAGGACATGGAACAACAGACTGGTTCCAAAAAGGAAAAGGAGTATGTCAAGGCTGTATATTGTCACCCTGTTTATTTAACTTCTATGCAGAGTACATCATGAAAAATGCTGGGATGGAAGATACATAAGCTGGAATCAAGATTGCCGGTAGAAATATCAATCAACTTAGATATGCAGATGACACCACCATTATGGCAGAACGTGAAGAGGAACGGGTATGTCGGGGAACTTCTTTGAGTTGCAGCAAGGGTGTGAAGGACCCATTTGGAAGTTCCAGAGGTTAGGTGTGGTTAGTCTCGGAGATGCCCTCAGCGGAAATGGGCCTCATGTCGCCTGGAATGGAGAGGCTCCTGGATATTCCGAGTTTCAGCAGGTGCTCTCGAGTTACGACGGGGATTCAGGGACCCGCTCTGGCGGCCGCAGGAAAGGCCAGTTATCATGCGTGTTGCTAGGGGGCCTCTCGTGATTCCTCTCCCGTCGATGCCGGGGCCTAAGACCTTGTGTGGAGTCGGGCCGGAAGCTGAGGATTCCTCTCCAGTGCTGACATGGATTTTGGGGTACTTCTGGAGTCTCCACAAAGGAGTCAGGCCTCGTCTCGAGTGGGGGCATGAGCGTGCCTTTCCTCCCATGCTGTAGCAGCAGTGTCACGCTTCCCCTTGCGTGGACCAAGGGATCTGTGGCTTTCCTCGAGTCTTTCCCACAGGGCTGGGTGTCACGGTGGTGTGAGTCGATCCTCGCGTGAAAGCGAGGCAGTGCAGGGAAAACAGGTTCCTGTGGAACGGACTGAGATATCTGGGGGAGTCTTGGAATGGTGGCACGACCCTGCAGTTCCTCTCCCTTTCCTTTGAGAGAGCGCCTCCTCTTGAGATGCGATGGGAATGCCGGGAATTCTTTCCCGACAAGCAGGGAAAGGATCCGTCCTCTCGAGCTACGAGCCGGAAACGGAGCTCCTCTGGATGTGGCCGGGACCTCGTGCTTCCTCTTGAGTGGAGACGGGTATGTCGGGGAACTTCTTGAGTTGCAGCATGGCTGTGAAAGACTCTTTGGAAGTTCCAGAGGTCAAGTGTGATTAGCCTCGAGACACCTCAGTGGAAACGGGCCTCATCTCGCCTGCAGGGGAGAACCTCCTGAATTTTACCTAGTTGCGGCAGGTGCTCTTGACTTACGACGGGGACCTCATGGACCCGCTCTGGTGACCTCAGGAAAGGCCAGTCCCCATGCGAGTTGCTAGAGGGCCTGTCGCTGTTCCCTCTCCCGTCGATGCCAGGGCCTAAGACCTTGTGTGGAGTCGGGGCCGGAACCTGGGATTCCTCTCCAGGGCTGACATGCATCTTGGGGTACTTCTGGAGTCTCCCAGGGGAGTCAGTCCTCGTCTCGAGTGGGGGCATGCACGTGGCTTTCCTCCGAGCTGTAGCAGCAGTGTCACGCTTCCCGTCGCGGGATCAAGGGATCTGTGGCTTTCCCACGAGGCTTTCCCA
>NW_017216812.1:0-12949 GCF_001704415.2 Capra hircus | reverse complement strand
ATTTTGGAATCCAAAAATTAAGTCTGTTGCTGTTTCCATTTATTCCCCATCTGTTTGCCATAAAGGGATGTAACTGGATGCATGATCTTGGTTTTCTGAATGTTGAATTTTAAGCCAGGTTTTTCACTCTCTTCTTTCACCTTCATTTAAGATGCTCCTTCACTTTCTACCATTAGGTAGTAGTATCTGCATATCTGAGGTTGTTGATATATCTCCCAGCCAGTCTTGATTCCAGCTTGTACTTCATCCAGCCCAGGATTTTGCATGCTGTACTCTGAATATAAGTCAAATAAACAAGGTGACAATATACAGCCTTGTTGTACTCCTTCCCAATTTTGAACCAGTCTGTTGTTCCATGTCTGGTTCTATCTGTTGCTTCTTGATCTGCAGGTTTCTCAGGAGGCAGGTAAGGTGGTCTGGTATTCCCATCTCTTGAAGAATTTCCACAGTTTGTTGTGATCCACACAGTCAAAGGCTTTTAACTTAATCAATGAAGCAGAAGCAGATGTGTTTTTTGGAATTCCTTGCTTTTTCTATGACCCAGCAGATGTTGGAAATTTGATCTCTGTTCTTCTGCCTTTTCTAAATCCAGCTTGTTACATCTGGAAGTTCTTGGTTCATGTACTGTTGAAGCGTAGCTTGAAGGATTTTGAGCTTTTACCTTGCTAGCACATGAAATGACTGCAACTGTACGGTACTTTGAACATTCTTTGGCATTGCCTTTTTTGGACTGGAATAAAAAAAACTACCTTTTCCAGTCCCATGGCCACTGCTGAGTTTTCCAATTTGCTAGCATATTGAGTGCTGCGCTTTAACAGCATCATCTTTTAGGATTTGAAATAGCTCAGCTGTAATTCCATCACCTCTACTAGCTTTGTTCATAGTAATGCTTCCTAAGGCCAACTTGACTTCACTCACTAGGATGTCTTGCTCTAGGTGAGTGACCACACCATCATGGTTATCTGGATCATGAAGATCTTTTTTGTATAGTTCTGCTGTGTATTCTTACCATCTCTTCTTTAGCTTTTGCTTCTGTTAAGTCCTTGCCATTTCTGTCCTTATTTGTCTTTGCCATGAAATGTTCCCTTGGTATCTCCAATTTTCTTGAAGAGATCTCTAGTCTTTCCCATTCTTTTGTTTTCCTTTATTTCTTTGCATTGTTCATTTAAGAAGGCTTTCTTAACTCTCCTTGCTATTCTCTGGAACTCTGCATTCAGTTGGGTATATCTTTCCCTTTCTCCTTTGCCTTTCACTTCTCTTATTTTCTCAGCTATTGTAAGGCCTCCTCAGACAACCAGTTTGCCTTCTTGCATTGCTTTTTCTTTGGATGGTTTTGGTCACCATCTCCTATACTATGTTATAAATCTCCATCCATAGTTCTTCAGGCACTCTGTCTACCAGATCTAATCCCTTGAATCTATTCATTCATCTCTACTGTGTAATCATAAGGGATTTGATTTATGTCATACCTGAATGTTCTGAGATTCCCTGGTGGCTCAGATGGTATAGAATTTGCCTGCTATGCAAGAGACCTGAGTTCCATCCCTGGGTCAGGAAGATCCACTGGAAAAGGAAATGGCAACCCACTTAGGTATTCTTGCCTGGAAAATCCCATGGACGGAAGAGCCTGGTGGGCTACATTCCATAAGGTCGCAAAGAGTTGGACATGACTGAGTGGCCTCACTTTCACATACATACCTGAGTGGTCTAGTGTTTTCCCTATTGACTTCAATTTAAGCCTGAATAAGGGGGAAAATAAACATTTTCAAATACTCCCAGAGCTACTGTTCTCCTTAACAAAGGCCTGCCCTCGAGGGAAATTATTTTACCAAAATGTAAGCGACTTTGTTTTTACCAGAGCCTGCCTGACTTGATGGAAATGAGATATCCAGCTCGAGCCCTCTCCAGTCCTCCTGCCTCACCTATGAGGATGGATTGGAGGTAGAGAAGCACTTATGAAAGTCACAGCCAGGGTCATAGACTCACTGAAAACTGAGACCTAATCACAGGACTGGAGAGCACTTACCCTCCCTTTACATCTTACCACCACATCAATCAGGTTCCTGTATAACAACGGGATTACCTGAGCAGGGTAAAGGAAACCCAAAAATAACAGAAGAAACAATAACAAGGACATGAGAGGAAATTTTAGCCTCTGACACCTACAGTTACAGTAACCAGTAAATGCAATCCAATTCATAGCCAGGTAAACATAAAAACTAAAGGCCTGTTTATCTTAGTTCTTTTTGCTCGAAACATCAGCTCCAGCTTTCAACAGAAAATTACAGGACAATGCTAAAAGGCAAAAAGAAAAAGAAAAACTGTACTTTGAATAGACAAAACATTAGACCCAGACTCAGTTATGACAGATTTTGTAATTATATAAGGCTAGGAATTTAAGATAATATGATAAATATCCTAAGGGCTCAAATGAAAAAAAAAAATTGAAATGCTAGAAAGCAAAAACACCATTAACAGAAATGAAGAATGCCTTTGATCGGCTCAGCAGCAGCTTGGACATGGTCAAGGATAGAATCAGTGAGCTCAAAGATGTGAATAGAAACTTCCCCAAAAAAGAAAGTGAAAAAGGAATACAAAATATAGTATGTCTTAATGAATATTCAGGTATGAATTGCTACACTAATGGCCACAATGACTTATGATAGTCTTGTTCCACATTCACTCTGCTTAACCAAGGGGACATCAGCAAACATGACACAAAGAGAGCCTTGACTTTGAGACCTACCTTTTTAGAATGCTGCCCTGAAGTCTGCCCAGTCTAGCCACCTTAAGAATGAAAGATTGTAAAGAGAGACGCCTACTCAGGCATTCCAACTGACCTGCCAGCTGACTGCAACCATGTAAGTCCAGCCAATCCACAGAGTCATGAGAAATAAAATGGTTTAGGGTTGTAAGCCACTAACCTTTGAGGCTGGCTTGTTATACAATAACAAATAATCACTAAAAATAATGCATTCTGTTTGCTTAAGTGCCAAATATGAAAGATTACAGAAATGGACCTATCAACATTATTAAAAAGGTATGTTTGGGAAGTACAGTAAATACTAGTACATTTGAATAGACAGTAAAAGGAAAGAAGTATGAAGAAGGAGAAAATGAAAACTTAAGAGTTTAAGAGAACATGCTTACTGATATTCACAATTTTAATCACATCCTCTAGGGAAAAGGTACATGTGAAAAAAGTGTCTATTGATAGCCAAGAATTGCATCTACCTCTCTGCAAGATGACTAACATGTGACATCTACCTACTCTAATAAACATTTACTTTTAAGTCACATTTCATTAAATAATAACCTATCTTGCAATTTGAAACTAAAAAATGCTGCCTCTCACCTTTGGTTTATAAAGTAGTCATGTGTCTTTTATCCCTGTATCAGAACTATGAATATGAATAAACTCTTCTGGTTTTCATCACCACCAAAAAAAGAGTTTATAGCAAAACTCTGTGGCCTGTTGGTTTGCCTCTCAAAGGGGTGTAGATCTCCAGCTTGAAAAATAAGATGCACTAAAGCACAAGTCAAGCTCTTCCCATTTAGCTCATTTATAGCACATTGTCCACTTTGGAAATCAGAGTTTTATCTTTTTAATCCAAAGAATGACAGCTGAAATATAATAGCACATAATCTCAGGAAGGTTTACCTCCTTTATACGACTCTGTAAAGGACCACAGACCATTAAATTAGACCTCCACAGGCAATAACGCCCAGTGCAGTTCAGCTTTATGAGGGCTGTGGGTATGTTTTATTGTTTCCCTTTGCATTCTTTTTTCACGCATTGACAATGGCTTTTTATCATCCTTCATTAGATGCCTATGTACATTAGGTTCTAGGAAAGCAGTTATCGAAATCAAACTACTCAGTTACTTAAGAAGCTAATGAGCCATTAATTCCACTTTTACTTATATTCCCAAGAGAGTCTAAAATGTGTGTCACACAAAAATTCCTACATGGATATTCACAGCATAACATTCATATTCATAATAGCCAAAAAGTCTAATAAACAAACCAAATGTCCATGAACTGGTAACTGAATAAACAAAATGTGGCATATCAGTACAATGGAAAATTATCCCATTAAAGACATGAAACATGCTGTGACCTGGATGAAACCTTGTAAAACATGATTCCAAGTGAAAGAACTGAAGTGAAGGAAACCAGATACAAAAGGCTTCGATTCTGTTTACATTAAATGTCTAGAAAAGGCAAATCTGTAGAAACAGAAAGGAACTGGCAGTCTGGGATACCAAGAACTGGCCTGGAGAAGAAATGGGAAGTGACTGCTAATGGGTACAGGGTTCCTTTTAGGAGTGATAAAAATGTTCTGGAACTAGTGGTGACAGTTGTACAACCTTGTAACTAGAGTAAAAGCCACTGAATTGTGTGCTTGAAATTGGTGAACTTTAAAGTACATGTGAACTATGTATCAGTTTAACAAAAGAAAAGGAAGGAAAATATACACATTCTAAATTTATAATTGGAAAGCAGGTTGATAGGTAAAGCTTGAATCAGGATTTTAGGCTTCCTCATTTATTCCAAAAGAGAAATCAAAAACTTCTATGAAAAACCAGTGTTACAGTGTTTTTCAGGAACTAATATCAAGTTGAAATTCAGCCTAAGAAAAAACAGAGAACATGAGGAATAATCAAAATAACAAGTAACATTAGTATAGTGCTTTGCAGTCTTTAAAGCACTTTTATATACATTAAAAGTTCTATTGTAATTACCTCATAAAACCTGTTCAGTAAGTGGTATTGTAGTTCTAATTTTATAGATGAGGAAACATTCAAGTTATATTTTTCTGTTGTTATGTCTTTAAGCACCCCCAAGTCAAGATTTGGCTTTTTCATCTCTGTTAAAGGCCTACAATGTACATTCAACAAATGTTGAGGTGAATGAATAAACATAAATTAAGGCTTAGAGAAGGCAAGGAACTTTCTAAAAATCAAGCAAAGCAGGGTCCACTACCATCTTTGGCATTCAAATCCTGTGTACTTTCCATCATATTACATCACAGGTCTCCTGTGTTAAGGAAACTATTTGTTCAAGTTCCAACCTTTAAGCGGGTATCAAAGTTATTTTAATTCAAAGCCAAAATGGAGGTCTTCAACAGCAATCATTTATATGGCATATTACTAAACCTCAAGAAAAACTAAACAGTTGTACACATTATATTTTGTTATTGACTACCAAACCTTCAGGTAAGTAAAGCAGACATTTACCAGATGCCTGATATGTGTCAGCCACTATGTGAGCCCTGGTAATGGGGCATTCAGTTCAGTTCAGTTGCTCAGTCATGTCCAACTCTTTGTGACCCCATGGACTGCAGCATGCCAGGCTTCCCTGTCCATCACCAACTTCTGAAGCTTGCTCAAACTCATGTCCGTCAAGTTGGTGATGCCATCCAACCATCTCTTCCTCTGTCATTTCCTTCTCCTCCTGCTGTCAATCCTTCACAGCATCAGGGTCTTTTCAAATGAGTCAGTTCTTTCGCATCAGGTGGCCAAGGTATTGGAGCTTCAGCTTCAGCATTAGTCCTTCCAATGAATATTCAGGACTGATTTCCTTTAGGATTGACTGGTCTGATCTCCTCGCAGTCCAAGGGGCTCTCAAGAGTCTTCTCCAACACCACAGTTCAAAAGCATCAGTTCTTCAACACTCAGCTTTCTAAATTTATGGTCCAACTCTCACATCCATACATGACTAATTGAAAAACCTCCGGCAAAGTAATGTCTTTGAGTTTTAAGCCTGTCACTATTTCCATTGTTTCCCCATCTATTTGCCATGAAGTGATGGGACCGGGATGCTATGATCTTAGTCTTTTGAATGTTGCGTTTTAAGCCAGCTTTTTTTTTTTTTTTTTTTTTAATTTTTTTATTTTTTTTTTAAATTTTAAAATCTTTAATTCTTACATGCGTTCCCAAACATGAACCCCCCTCCCACCTCCCTCCCCACAACATCTCTCTGGGTCATCCCCATGCACCTGCCCCAAGCAAGCTGCACCCTACGTCAGACATGGACTGGCGATTCAATTCTTACATGACAGTATACAAGTTAGAATTCCCATTCTCCCAAATCATCCCACCCTCTCCCTCTCCCTCTGAGTCCAAAAGTCCGTTATACACATCTGTGTCTTTTTTCCTGTCTTGCATACAGGGTCGTCATTGCCATCTTCCTAAATTCCATATATATGTGTTAGTATACTGTATTGGTGTTTTTCTTTCTGGCTTACTTCACTCTGTATAATTGGCTCCAGTTTCATCCATCTCATCAGAACTGATTCAAATGAATTCTTTTTAACGGCTGAGTAATACTCCATTGTGTATATGTACCACAGCTTTCTTATCCATTCATCTGCTGATGGACATCTAGGTTGTTTCCATGTCCTGGCTATTATAATCAGTGCTGCGGTGAACATTGGGGTACATGTGTCTCTTTCAATTCTGGTTTCCTCCGTGTGTATGCCCAGAAGTGGGATTGCTGGGTCATAAGGTAGTTCTATTTGCAATTTTTTAAGGAATCTCCACACTGTTCTCCATAGTGGCTGTACTAGTTTGCATTCCCACCAACAGTGTAGGAGGGTTCCCTTTTCTCCACACCCTCTCCAGCATTTATTGCTTGCAGATTTTTGGATCGCAGCCATTCTGACTGGTGTGAAGTGGTACCTCATTGTGGTTTTGATTTGCATTTCTCTAATAATGAGTGATGTTGAGCATCTTTTCATGTGTTTGTTAGCCATCCGTATGTCTTCTTTGGAGAAATGTCTATTTAGTTCTTTGGCCCATGAGTATACTACCCAAAGCAATTTACAAATTTAATGCAATCCCTGTCAAGCTACCAGCCACATTTTTCACAGAACTAGAACAAATAATTTCAAGATTTGTATGGAAACACAAAAAACCTCGAATAGCCAAAGCAATCTTGAGAAAGAAGAATGGAACTGGAGGAATCAACTTGCCTGACTTCAGGCTCTACTACAAAGCCACAGTCATCAAGACAGTATGGTACTGGCACAAAGACAGACATATAGATCAATGGAACAAAATAGAAAGCCCAGAGATAAATCCACACACATATGGACACCTTATCTTTGACAAAGGAGGCAAGAATATACAATGGAGTAAAGACAATCTCTTTAACAAGTGGTGCTGGGAAAACTGGTCAACCACTTGTAAAAGAATGAAACTAGATCACTTTCTAACACCGCACACAAAAATAAACTCAAAATGGATTAAAGATCTAAATGTAAGATCAGAAACTATAAAACTCCTAGAGGAGAACATAGGCAAAACACTCTCAGACATAAATCACAGCAGGATCCTCTATGATCCACCTCCCAGAATTCTGGAAATAAAAGCAAAAATAAACAAATGGGATCTAATTAAAATTAAAAGCTTCTGTACAACAAAGGAAAATATAAGCAAGGTGAAAAGACAGCCTTCTGAATGGGAGAAAATAATAGCAAATGAAACAACTGACAAACAACTAATCTCAAAAATATACAAGCAACTTCTGCAGCTCAATTCCAGAAAAATAAGCCAGCTTTTTTACTCTCCTCTGTGGAATGGGGCATACAAATGAAGAAGTCACTAGATTGGAAACACCTAAGCACCTGTTCTTTTTATTTTTTTTAATCTTTAAATCATTTTACTGTTTATACTGTAGTCACATTTGAATTGGCAGAACTGTTCCCATGACAGACCAGAGACTTGTTATTCAAGGAAAAATAAGTGAAGGTTTTCCTAAAGCTTAAGGAGAGACGTCCCATAGTAACTAACACAAGAATGGCTGTAGCAGTCTCAGACAGTGGTGCCAAGGTGTGTGAGCAGGCCAGGAACAAAGGGTGCTCCAGAGTAGCTGGCCTACAAATGTGTGTTGGCCTGAGAGCACTGCTGCTTCCTGAAGGGATTTTCTTATTATGTTATTTTTTAAATAATGAAAGTATGATAATACATTTTCAGGAGATTTGGAAAATACAGAACAAAGTTACATATAGTTTCACTATATATTACAATTATGTTTTAGGTAGATAAATGAAGGTTTTTAGTTGGAGTTTCAATATCAAACTCTCAAAAATTAATAGAATGAATATACAGAAAAGTAGAAAGATACAGTAGGCCTGAAAAGCACCGTGAACCAATTCAACATAATTAAGACTTCTACAGCTTTCACACAACAGTGGGATGCAAATTCTATTCAAGTTCCCATAGACTGTAAACTAGGGTACACTGGAACGTATCCAGGGACATAAAACAAGGTACCAAATGTGATGGTCTAAAGGCACTGAAATCATAGAGTCTGTCCAGTTATCATTGTGGAATTATGTTAGAAATCAGGTTCAAAAGATATTTGAAAATAACCTCCATATTTTCAAGTACAATGTGACATTTACCAAGAGAGATCTTTGACTTAGCCATTGAAAGCCTCAAACTCAGAAGACTGAAAAAAAAAAAAAAAACAGAAGGTGATTGCAGAGAAGAAAGCATTTTATCAAAATGTGAAATTAATATCAAAGATACTTTTTTAAAACCCAGGTATTTGGAAATTAAATGTCCACTTTTAAATGATGGGTTTATCTAAGAAGCCAGAACAAAGAAAATTAGAAAATATTTGTAACAGAATAAAAATGAAAAGAGAATTTACCAGAATTTGTTGCATGCAGCTGAAGCTGCTCAATGCAATTAAATACCATTTGGAATCTTGAATAAGGTATGAAAACAAATAATGGACTCAAGCATAAAATTTTGTGAAATTTGAATAAAATCTATACTTTAATAATACTGTATCACATGTTAATTTACTTTTTTAACGACATAGTATATTTCTCCATATTCTCAGAACTGGACTAGAAGTTTCAAGCCTCATTCAAAAAAAAATTTTTTAACCACTAAAATAAACTTTCTAGGCTTTCAGCAGGAATATTAGATGCCAAAATACATGGAACTATATCAAAGTTTTGAGTGAATATAAATTAGAAATCTAGCATTCTATTCATTCTAAGTCAAACAAGTGGAATTCTAAATGTCATAAATTTTTAAAGCCAGGTAGAAATTCATTAAGTTTTCTAAAATATACATACTATTTACATATATGTGTGTATACAAAAGCTTTTCTACTATGATTGATAAAGACCTAAGTACCTGTTCTTATGGAGCTATTTTCAGGCTAGTAAGATATTCTTCTACATGTTTCATCACTTTATCTTTGTCAGTTATCTAGAAGCTGGGTTCAGATATAAGTCAGAATACTCCAAAGGATAGTCAATGGATTCCTTTACTCTCCATTAAAAGCCCCCCTTTGACTACAAGGAAACGAAGCCAACCATTACAGTTACATTAAATTAACATGTGTCTTAGATTTATAATTTGATCACAAATTGATTAAGGTGATTCTCCAATCAACAGAGTACTTGATATATATAGCAGGTGCTTAATATCTATAGAACAAACAAGCTAATTAATCACAGGCTTTGATAAGTAAATGATTAGTGAGACTCCATTTACACTTGAACCTAGGTTTTCTAAAAGTCAAAAAAAAATTTTGTCTTAGTCATATAAACCAGTAGAAAATTTTACCATCAAGCAGAAAACTGCTTCATTTGTACTTTCTGTGTGAGTTGCCATACATTTAATTTAAATCAATGAATTTTAAGACAGAAATAAGAAGACAAGCTATGATTTAGTGAATGTTTTAAATGTTAAGTGTCTGTAGCCGAATTTTAATATTAAACACCAATATTTTTATTATTCTCAGTCTAAATTTTTTTGGCTTCTCTTTCCAAATCTATGCTGTCCTGTTTTTTCCCCACTTCTGAATTCTGGTGTCACATTAGAATATGATGTTAAGAAGCACAGATAGGTTTAGCCTGTTGACAATAAGTAGCCTTTCTTATGACTGTGTTCTATATATAGGAATTAGCTGTCTCCCTAAAACTGACTAAACACTTCAGCAATGAATTTAAATATTCAAAATCATCACTGTTTTAATACATTTTATCAGTTTTCTTTGACCGCTCTTCTATCTTTGTTGATAATTTATTATTTAAAAAGTGGTCATCTGTATATTACTGGAAATCATCCTCTTATATCAGCTATGGTATCTTAAATTGTCCAGAAATTTGGGGGCAGTGGGGTCTCAGATCAACTCAAATGTTTTTTTAAGCCACAAAGTTCACCTTAGATTTTGTAATTAATTTCACATATAATTAGAATATATATATATGTAACATCTGACATAGAGATTCTTTTCTGTGAAGTTCACAGATAAGTTATTTGAAACTTTTAAAAATTAAAATATCAGAAAAAATTATATTATCATAGTAGATTATAAATAATTTCATTGTTAGACTTTTTCTGGCTAGGATATCTGATTTGATTAACATTTACAAATGCTATGTTGACTGGAATGACTACGTAAAAAAATGTTACATATTTCCAGATCATATCCTAGGACCCCCACAAATATAGAGATCCAGCAGTAAAAGAAATGAACAGTGGGGCCATTGGTGGTAGACGGGGTGTTAGTTTGTCATTATATTAGAGCATTTTATAGAGCAGTAAGACAAATATCAGTGCTTTTCTTCCAACTGAATAAAAGGATCACAAGTAATGATAAACAGTGTGGAATTTGGAATTAAGCTGCCAAAGTGAAAATCCCAGCTCCACCATTTAGTAACTATGTAGTTTTGATCAAAACGTTTGACCTCTTGATTTCCTCACAATAAAGATAATTGATACTGTAAATGCTTTTTATGTATTATTATAAATTGTTCAAAATTCTTATTTATAACTGATACTTTACCTTTAAGTAGACTGTCTTTCTGTACTGGTATCTATGTGGTATAAATTGATACAGTATTTTTGAATCAATATTTTACAGATCTCAGGTCTGACACATGTGGAGGATAAAAGTTCTTTCATTGATTCCTTCATTCATTGAACAAATATGTACTGAGTGCCTAACATATGTAGACCAATTCTAGACTCTTTAGGTAGGTTAATAAAACAGACCAATTTCATGACCCTCGTAGAGAGATTACATTCTAGTAGGTTGAAAACAGGCAATAAATCAATATAAATAAATAGTTATGATAAGTTACTTAATACTATGTAATGGTTAAGAGGTGATATCTACTCTGGGGGGAATAAAGCAGGGTAAGAATGATAGAGGAGTCATCAGATTTATGTATGGTGGTCAGAATGGGCTTCTTTGAGAAAATGTCATTTGAACAAAGATTTGAAAACTATAAGGGAATCACACATGGTTATTTTAAAGAATATTCCAGGTAGAGCAGAAAGCCAGAGCAGAAGCCCTAAGGTGTTCCTGGAATCTCCATGGAACAGTGAGTGAAGAGACCCATGTCTTGGAGTAGAATGAAAGAAGGGGGATTTAAGGAGTAGAAGATGAAATCTGAGTTAAATGAGGGAATGTGAACTAAGTGAAACAGTAGAGGATAGGAAGAACAACAGCTAACACAGGGAAACTGATCAGAAAACTATTTTAAAAAATTCTGATTAGAAATGATGGTGCCTTTGACCAAGTAATAGCCATGGAGGTAGAAATAAGTGTTTGGACTGTGGATGTTTGGGGACTGTGTATGGACCAGTGGTGAAGAGTCTGCCTGCAGTGCAGGAGCTGCAGGAGACTCGGGTTCTATCCCTAAGGTTGGGAAGATCTCCTGGAGGAGGACATGGCGACCCATTCCAGTATTCCTGCCTGGAAAATCCCACCGACAGAGGAGCCTGGAGAGCTACAGTCCATAGGGTCACAAAGAATCTGGCACAACTGAGCATGCACACACAGTGTTTTTAAAACATGGAAGTAAGAGATACTGAGCTTAAAACATGGAATAATAGGTTGGATGTAAGAACTTAGAGTTCAAGGATTGTAATTCTAAGCTGGAGTTATACGTTTGGGAGTGTTAGGGACTGACCTAAGTAAGTTGGCCACACAAACTCTTAGGTTCTTTTTGAGCTACATTCAGTCAAGGAATTCATTGTCACCAACGATTAGCAGCAACTTTCCTTACATGAAAGAAAATCTCAAACCAATTTTGTGCAAATAAAGATGTTAAATATAGATTCATTGCCAAGTGGACACAAAATTGTTAATATAATATTTTACATTACTTTGGATAAATGGTTCACATCGGCAGATGAGACTATATATTAGTGAAATTAGAAAATATTTGAGAAGAATGAAAAACAAATGTAGCATACCAGAACTTACGGGATGCTGCAAAAGCAGTAAGTACTCAGAATTTTATGGCTGTAGAACTGTGTTAAAAACAAGAACACCAAGTCAACAACCTAACTTTAGACCTTAAGGAACTTGAAAAGAAGAGCAAACTAAATCTAGAGCTAGTAAAAGGAAGGAAACAATAAAGATTCATGCAGAGATAAATGAAATAAAGTGAAAAACAGTAGAAAGAATCACAGAAATCAAAAGTTCGTTTTTTGGAAAACCAACAAAGTTGACACTCCTTTAGCTAGGCATAAGAAAAAAAGACACAAATGAACAAGGGGACATTACTACCAACCTTGCAAAAAAATGAAAGGATTATAAGTGAAACCATTAACAAATTAATACATCAACAAATTAATTTAGATGAAGTGGGAAAAAATTTAACAGACACTCATTGGAAGGACTGATGCTGAAGCTGAAACTCCAATACTTTGGCCACCTGATGTGTAAGAACAGACTCACTTGAAAAGACCCTGATGCTGGAAAGATTGAAGGCAGGAGGAGGAGAGGACAGACGATGAGATGGTTAGATGGTATCACTGACACAATGGATGGACATGAGTTTGAGTAAGCTCTGAGAGCTGATGATGGACAGGGAGGCCTGGAGTGCTGCAGTACATGGAGTTGCAAAGAGTCAGACACGACTGAGCAACTGAACTGAACTGATGCTATATTGATGCAGAAAGAA
>NW_017216811.1:0-12949 GCF_001704415.2 Capra hircus | reverse complement strand
CTGTGCCTCCTGTCGGTCAGAAGGCGCTGCAAATCAATCACAAGGCCGCAGCAGAAGCTTAAAACATCCTAGGAATGCAGGAGCTTCCGAGGAGTCAAAATCTTTAGAATAGGACTGATTAAAAGTTTCATTTTTTGGGTCAATGCTTGCTGCCAAATTTTCATATCCTTTATTTTTAGATATAGTTGGTATATAGAAAAACAAGTAGTAGACCTGGTATTAGCAACATTAGATCTTTGAGTTAAGTACCTTCTTTGTTATAACCCACTGCACCTTTGTTCTATAGAGATGTAACTTTAATGCTTTAAGGAGATGCAGATTAAAGAAAAACACTTCAGGGGAAACAAAATTAACATTCATTAAGGAAGAGAGCCAAAAAGTGTTAACAAGCCTCTTGGCCAGAAGATAATGTAAATCACCTGAGACCTTTTGTATACAAAATGATATACAGAAAGAATCTGGGTTGCGAACACTATATAATTTTGTGTTATCCATTGATCTCCATGTTTTATCAAAAGTATAAAAGGCCTTCTGAACAATAAAGGAGGAGGCCAGGGGCCGGGGGCCAGATTCTCGGACCAGCTTCTCGAACTAGTCTCTCAGCCTGGTTTCTTGGGACTCTGGCTCCCCCCGTGTCTTTCTCTCTCTTTCTTCTTCTCTAACTTTCCTTCTCTCTGCTCTTTACTATAACTTCAGGATGAATCTCCACCTGGAGTGCGGAGTCTCGCCAGGTCTACTTACTTGCCCTGGCTGTTAAGACCCGCACGAAAGGGAGCTTAAGGCGAGGCACCCTTAGATATTCAAGCGGGCGCCGGTGGCCAACGAAGGAGGTGCAAATTCCTTGTCTGGAATTTTATTGACCGTCCGAGTAAACCAAGCTATTCAGCCTTCTTCCTCCACTTAATCTTCTTACTACACTATAGTTTCCTAATCTAATCTTACATTAATAAATAAACAAGTCTTTCCACGCCAACGCCGTACACCCTTCGAATTCCCTGGATCCACCGGGGCTGGACCCCGGCATCAGACCTTGTGTAGAGTCGGTGCCGGAACCTGAGGATTCCTCTCCAGTGCTGACATGGATCTTGGTGTACTTCTGGAGTCTCCCCAGGGGAGTCAGTCCTCGTCTCGAGTGGGGGCATGCACGTGCGCTTTCCTCCCGAGCTGTAGCAGCAGTGTCACGCTTCCCTTCGCGTGGATCAAGGGATCTGTGGCTTTCCCTCGAGGCTTTCCCTCGAGGCTTGCCCACAGGTCTGTCCCACGTGTCACCGTGGTGTGAGTCGATCCTAGGCTTGAAAGTCGATTCTGTGCAGGGAAAATAGTTTTCCCTGCAATGGACTGAGACATCTGGGGGACTCTGGGAATAGTGGCACGACCCTGGAGTTCCTCTCGCCTTTCCTGTGGAGAGCACCTCCTCTTGAGATGCGACGGGTACGCCGGGAATTCTTTCCCGACCACGCAGGGAAGGGATCCCTGCTCTCAAGCTATGAGGCGGAAACGGGGCTCCTCTTGATGTGGGCGGGACTCTCGTGCTTCCTCTCGAGAGGAGACGGGTATGTCGGGGAACTTCTTGAGTTGCAGCAAGGATGGGAAGGACCCTTTGTAAGTTACAGAGGTTAGGTGTGATTAGCCTGGAGATGCCTCAGCAGAAATGGGCCTCATCTCGCCTGGAGGGGAGAACCTCATGGATTTTCTCGAGTTAGGGCAGGTGCTCTCGACTTACGACGGGGATCTCAGAGACCCGCTCTGGGGGCCTCAGGAAAGGCCATTCCCCATTCGAGTTGCTCGGGGCCTCTCGCGATTCCTCTTCCGTCGATGCTGGGCCTAAGAACTTGTGTGGAGTCGGTGCCAGAACCTGAGGTTTCCTCTCCAGTGCTGACATGGATCTTGGGGTACTTCTGGAGTCTCCCCATGGGAGTCACTCCTCGTCTCGAGTGGGGGCATGCACCTGCGCTTTCTTCCCGAGGTGTAGCAGCAGTGTCATGCTCCCGTCGCGTGGATCAAGGGGTCAGTGGCTTTCCCTCGAGGCTTCCTCACGAGGCTTTCCCATAAGGCTTTCCCACGAGGCTTTCCCACAGGGCTGTCCCACGTGCCACCGTGGTGTGAGTCTATCCTTGGCAGGAAAGTCGAGGCAGTGCAGGGAAAACAGGTTTCCCTGGAATGGACTGAGACATCTGGGGGACTCTGTGAATGGTGGCACCACCCTGGAGTTCCTCTCGCCTTTCCTGTGGAGAGCGACTCCTCTTGAGAAGCGACGGGAACGCTGGGTATTCTTTCCCGACCACGAAAGGAAATGATCCCTCCTCTCGAGCTAGGAGGCGGAAACGGGGTTCCTCTGGATGTGAGCGGGACTCTCGTGCTTCCTCTCAAGTGGAGACGGGTATGTCGGGGAACTTCTTGAGTTGCAGCAAGGGTGTGAATCACCCTTTGGAAGTTCCAGAGGTTTGGTGTGATTAGCCTCGAGACACCTCAGCAGAAATGGGCCTCATCTCGCCTCAGGGGAAATCCACCTGGATTTTCTCTTGTTGCGGCAGGTGCTCTCGACTTCCGATGGGGACCTCAGCGACCCGCTCTGGTGGCCTCAGGAAAGGCCAGTACCCAGGCGAGTTGCTCGGGGGCCTCTCGGGACTCCTCTCCCGTCGAGGCCGGGGCCTAAGATCTTGTGTGGAGTCGGTGCCGGAACCTGAGGATTCCTCTCCATTGCTGACATGGATCTTGGGCTACTTCTCGAGTCTCCCCAGGGGAGTCTTTCGTCGTCTCGAGTGGGAGCATGCACGTGAGCTTTCCTCCCGAGCTGAAGCAGCAGATTCACGCTTCCCTTCCCGTGGATCAAGGGATCTGTGGCTATCCCTCGAGGCTTTCCCACGAGGCTTCCCACAGGTTTGTACCACGTGCCACCGTAGTGTGAGTCGTTCCTCGGCATGAAAGTCGAGGCAGTGCAGGGAAAACAGGTTTCCCTGGAATGGACTGAGACATCTGGGGGACTCTGGGAATGGTGGCACGACCCTGGAGTTTCTCTCGCCTTTCCTGTGGAGAGCGCCTCCTCTTGAGTTGCGACGGAAACTCCGAGAATTTTTTACCGAACACGCAGGGAAAGGATCCCTTCTCTCAAGCTAGGAGGGGTAAATGGGGCTCCTCTGGATGAGGGCGGGACACTCGTAGTTCCTCTCGAGTGGAGACGGATATGTTGGGGAACTTCTTGAGATGCAGCAAGGGTGTGAAGGACCCTTTGGAAGTTCCAGAGTTTAGGTGTGATTAGCCTCGATACGCCTCAGCCGAAATGGGCCTCATCTCGCCTGGAGGGGAGAACCTCCTGGATTTTCTCGAGTTGCTGCACGTGCTCTCGACTTACGACGGGGACCTCAGGGACCCACTCTGGTGGCCTTAAGAAAGGCCAGTCCCCATGCGAGTTGCTCGGGGGCCTCTCGGGATTCCTCTCCCGTCGATGCCAGGGCCTAAGACCTTGAGTGGTGATGGTGCTCCAACCTGAGGATTCCTCTCCTGTCCTGACATGGATCTTGGGGTACTTCTGGAATCTCCCCAGCGTAGTCAGTCCTCGTATCTAGTGGGGGCATGCACGTACTCTTTCCTCCCGAGGTGTAGCAGCAGTGTCACGCTTCCCTTCGAGTGGATTAAGGGATCTGTGGCTTTCCCTCGAGGCTTTCCCATGAGGCTTTCCCACGAGGCTTTCCCACAGGGCTGTCCCACGTGCCACCGTGGTGTGAGTCGATCCTCGGCTTGAAAGTCGAGACATTGCAGGGAAATCAGTTTTCCCTGGAATGAAATGAGACATCTGGGGGACTCTGGGAATGGTGGCACCACCCTGGAGTTCCTCTCGCCTTTCCTGTGGAGAGCGCCTTCTCTTGAGATGCGACAGGAACGCCGGGAATTCTTTCCCATCCACGCAGGGATTGGATCCCTCCTCTCGAGCTAGGAGGCGGAAACGGGGCTCCTCTCGATGTGGGCGGGACGCTCGTGTTCCTCTCGAGTGGCGACGGGTATGTCGGAGAAACTTCTTGAGTTGCAGCAAGGGTGTGAAGGACCCTTTGGAAGTTCCAGACGTTAGGTGTGATTAGCCTCGAGACGCCTCAGCGGAAATGGGCCTCATCTCACCTGGAGGGGAGAACCTCCTGGATTTTCTCGAGTTGCGGCAGGTGCTCTCGACCTACGACCGGGGACGTCAGGTACCCGCTCTGGTGGCCTCAGGAAAGGCCAGTCCCCATGCGAGTTGCTCGGGGATCACTCGGGATTCCTCTCCTCGTCGATGCCGGGGCCTAAGACCTTGTGTGGAGTCGGTGCCGGAACCTGAGGATTCCTCTCCAGTGCTGACATGGATCTTGGGGTACTTCTGGAGTCTCCCCAGTGGAGTCAGTCCTCGTCTCGAGTGGGGGCATGCACGTAGCGCTTTTCTCCCGAGCTGTAGCAGCAGTGTCACACTTCCTATTCGCATGGATCAAGGGATCTGTGGCTTTCCCTCGAGGCTTTCCCACAAGGCTTTCCCACGAGGATTTCCCACAGGGCTGTCGCCACGTGCCACCGTGGTGTGAGTCGATCCTCGGCTTGAAAGTCGAGGCAGTGCAGGGAAAACAGTTTTCCCTGGAATGGACTGAGACATCTGGGGGACTCTGGGAATGGGGGAACGACCCTGGAGTTCCTCTCGCCTTTCCTGTGGAGAGTGCCTCCTCTTGAGATTGCAACGGGAACGCTGGGAATTCTTTCCCGACCACGCAGGGAAAGGATCCCTCCTCTCGAGCTAGGAGGCGGAAACGGGGCTCCTCTGGATGTGGGCGGAACTCTCGTGCTTCCTCTCGAGTGGAGACGGGTATGTCGGGGAAACTTCTTGAGTTGCAGCAAGGGTGTGAAGGACCCGTTTGGAAGTTCCAGAGGTTAGGTGTGATTAGCCTCGAGACGCCTCAGCGGAAATGGGACCTCATCTCGCCTGGAGGGGAGAACCTCCTGGATTTTCTCGAGTTGCGGCAGGTGCTCTCGACTTACGACGGGGAACTACAGGGACCCGCTCTGGTGGCCTCAGGAAAGGCCATGTCCCCATGCGAGTTGCACGGGGCCTCTGGGATTCCTCTCCCGTCGATGCCGGGGCCTAAGACCTTGTGTGGAGTCGGTGCCGGAACCTGAGGATTCCTCTCCAGTGCTGACATGGATCTTGGGGTACTTCTGGAGTCTCCCCAGGGAGTCAGTCCTCGTCTCGAGTGGGGGCATGCACGTGCGCTTTCCTCCCGAGCTGTAGCAGCAGTGTCACGCTTCCCTTCGCCGTGGATCAAGGGATCTGTGGCTTTCCCTCCGAGGCTTTCCCACGAGGCTTTCCCACGAGGCTTTCCCACAGGGCTGTCCCACGTGCCACCGTGGTGTGAGTCGATCCTCGGCTTGAAAGTCGAGGCAGTGCAGGGAAAACAGGTTTCCCTGGAATGGACTGAGACATCTGGGGGACTCTGGGAATGGTGGCAACGACCCTGGAGTTCCTCTCGCCTTTCCTGTGGAGAGTGCCTCCTCTTGAGATGCGACGGGAACGCCAGGAATTCTTTCCCGACCACGCAGGGAAAGGATCCCTCCTCTCGAGCTAGGAGGCGGAAACGGGGCTCCTCTGGATGTGGGCGGGACTCTCGTGCTTCCTCTCGAGTGGAGACGGGTATGTCGGGGAACTTCTTGAGTTGCAGCAAGGGTGTGAAGTACCCTTTGGAAGTTCCAGAGGTTAGGTGTGATTAGCCTCCGAGACGCCTCAGCGGAAATGGGCCTCATCTCGCCTGGAGGGGAGAACCTCCTTGGATTTTCTCGAGTTGCTGGCAGGTGCTCTCGACTTACGACGGGGACCTCAGGGACCCGCTCTGGTGGCCATCATGGAAAGGCCAGTCCCCATGCGAGTTACTCTGGGGCCTCTAGGGATTCCTCTCCCGTCGATGCCGGAGCCTAAAACCTTGTGTGGAGTCGGTGCCGGAACCTGAGGATTCCTCTCCAGTGCTGACATGGATCTTGGGTACTTCTGGAGTCTCCCCAGGGGAGTCAGTCCTCGTCTCGAAGTGGGGCATGCACGTGCGCTTTCCTCCCGAGCTTGTAGCAGCAGTGTCGACGCTTCCCTTCGCGAGGTATCAAGGTGATCTGTGGCTTTCCCTCAGAGGCTTTCCCACGAGGCTTTCCCACGAGGCTTTCCCACAGGGCTGTCCCACGTGCCACCGTGGTGTGAGTCGATCCTCGGCTTGAAAGTCGAGGCAGTGCAGGGAAAACAGGTTTCCCTGGAATGGACTGAGACATCTGGGGGCTCTGGGAATGGTGGCACGACCCTGGAGTTCCTCTCGCCTTTCCTGTGGAGAGCGCCTCCTCTTGAGATGCGACGGGAACGCCGGGAATTCTTTCCGACCACGCAGGGAAAGGATCCCTCCTCTCTAGCTAGGAGTCGGAAACGGGGCTCCTCTGGATGTGGGCGGGACTCTCGTGCTTCCTCTCGAGTGGAGACTGGTATGTTGGTGGAATCTGCTTGAATTGCCAGAAAGGGTGTGAAGGACCCTTTGGAAGTTCCAGAGGTTAGGTGTGATTAGCCATGAGAGAACTCAGTGGAAATGGGCCTCATCTCGCCAAGAAGGGGAGAACCTCCTGGATTTTCTCAAGTTGCGGCAGGTGCTCTCGAATTACTACGGGGACCTCAGGGACCCGCTCTGGTGGCCTCAGGAAAGGCCAGTCCCCATGCGATTTGCTCGGGGTCCTCTCGGGATTCCTCTCCCATCGATGCCAGGGCCTAAGACCTTGTGTGGAGTCGGTGTCGGAAACTGAGAATTCCTCTCCAGTTCTGACATGGATCTTGGGGTACTTCTGGAGTCTCCCCAGGGGAGTCAGTCCTCGTCTCGAGTGGGGGCATGCACGTGCACTTTCCTCCCGAACTGTAGCAGCAGTGTCACGCTTCCCTTCCCGTGTATCCTAGGATCAGTGGCTTTCCCTCGAGGTTTTAAGCGAGGCTTTCCCACGACGCTTTCCCACCAGGCTTTCCCACGACGCTTTCCCAAGGTGATGTCCCACGTGCCACCGTGGTGTCAGTCGATCCTCGTCTTGAACGTTGAGTCAGTGCCGGGAAAACAGGCTTCCGTGGAATGGACTGAGACATCTGGGGGATCTGGGAATGGTGGCACGACCCTGGAGTACCTCTCGCCTTTCCTGTGGAGAGCGCTCCCTCTTGAGATGTGACGGGAACGCCGGGAATTCTTTCCCGACCACGCAGGGAATGGATCCCTCCTGTTGAGCTATGAGGCGGAAACGGGGCTCATCTGGATGTGGGCGGGACACTCGTGCTTCCTCTCGAGTGGAAACGGGTATGTCGGGGAACTTCTTGAGTTGCAGAAAGAGTGTGAAGGACGCTTTGTAACTTCCAGAGGTTAGGTGTGATTAGCCTCGAGACGTCTCAGCAGAAATGGTCCTCATCTCGCCTGAAAGGGAGAACCTCCTGGATTTATTCAAGTTGCGGCAGGTGCTCTCGACCTACGACGGGGCCCTCAGGGACCCTCTCTGGTGGCCTCAGGAAAGGCCAGTCCCCATGCAAGTTGCACGGGGACCTCTCGGGATTCCTCTCCCTTCGGTGCCGGGGCCTAAGAACTTGTGTGGAGTCGGTGCCGGAAACTGAGGTTTCCTCTCCAGTGCTGACATGGATTTTGGAGTACTTCTGGAGTCTCCCCAGGGGAGTCAGTCCTTGTCTCGAGTGGGAGCATGCACGTGCGCTTTCCTCCCGAGCTGCAGCAGCAGTGTCATGGTTCCCTTCGCGTGGATCAAGGGATCTGTGGCTTTCCCTCCAGGCTTTCCCAAAGGGCTGTCCCACGTGCCACCGTGGTGTGAGTCGATCCTCGTCCTGAAAGTCGAGGCAGTGTAGGGAAAAAAGTTTCCCTGGAATGGACTGAGACATCTGGGGGACTCTGGGAATGGTGGCACGACCCTGGAGTTCCGCTCGCCTTTCCTGTGGAGAGCGCCTCCTCTTGAGATGCGACGGGAACGCCGGGAATTCTTTCCCGACCATGCAGGGAAAGGATCCCTCCTCTCGAGCTAGGAGGCGGAAACGGGGTTCCTCTAGATGTGGGCGGGACTCTCGTGCTTCCTCTCGAGTGGAGACGGTAATGTCAGCGAACTTCTTGAGTTGCAGCAAGGGTGTGAAGGACCCTTTGGAAGTTCCAGAGGTTTGGTGTGATTAGCCTCGAGACGCCTCAGCGGAAATGGGCCTCATCTCGCCTGGAAGGGAGAACCTCCTGGATTTTCTCGAGTTGCGGCAGGTGCTCTTGACTAACGACGGGGACATCAGGAACCCGCTCTGGTGGCCTCAGGAAAGGCAGGTCCCCATACGAGTTGCTCGGGGGCCTCTCGGGATTCCTCTCCCCTGATGCCGGGGCCTAAGCCCTTGCGTGGAGTCGGTGCCGGAACCTGAGGATTCCTCTCCAGGGCTGACATGGACCTTGGGGTACTTCTGGAGTCTCCCCAGGGGAGTCAGTCCTCGTCTCGAGTGTGGGCATGCAAGTGCGCTTTCCTCCCGAGCTTTAGCAGCAGTGTCACGCTTCCCTTCGCTTGGATCAAGGGATCTGTGGCTTTCCCTCGAGGGTTTCCCAATGAGGCTTTCCCACGAGGTTTTCCCACAGGGTGTTCCCCCGTGCCACCATGGTGTGAGTGGATCCTCGGCTTGAAAGTCGAGGCAGTGCAGGGAAAACAGGTTTCCCTGGAATAGACTGAGACATCTGGGGGACTCTGGGAATGGTGGCATGACCCTGGAGTTCCTCTCGGCTTTCCTGTAGAGAGGGCCTCCTCTTGAGATGCGACGCAACCGCCGGGAATTCTTTCACGACGACGCAGGGAAAGGATCCCTCTTCTCGAGCTTGGAGGCGGAAACTGGGCTCCTCTGGATTGGGCGGGACTCTCGTGCTTCCTCTTGAGTGGAGACAGGTATGTCGGGGAACTTCTTTAGTTGCAGCAAGGGTGTGAAGGACCCTTTGGAAGTTCCAGAGGTTAGGTGTGATTAGCCTGGGGACGCCTCAGAGGAAATGGTCCTCATCTCCCCTGGAGGGGAGAACCTCCTGCATTTTCTTGAGTTGCTGCAGGTGTTCTCGCGTTACGACGGGGACCTCAGGGACCCGCTCTGGTGGCCTCAGGAAAGGCCAGTCCCCATGCGTGTTGCTCGGGGCCTATCAGGATTCCTTTCCCATCGATGCCGGGGCCTAAGACCTTGTGGGGAGTCGGTGCCGGAACCTGAGAATTCCTCTCCAGTGCTGACTTGGATCTTGGGGTACTTCTGGAGACTCCACAGGGGAGTCAGTCCTTGTCCCGAGTAAGGGCATGCACGTGTGCTTTCCTCCCGAGCTGTAGCAGCAGTGTCACGCTCCCCTTCGCGTGGATCAAGGGATCTGTGGCTTTCCCTCCAGGCTTTCCCATGAGACTTTCCCACGAGGCTTTCTCACAGGGCTGTCCCACGTGCCACCGTCGTGTGAGACGATCCTCGGCTTGAAAGTCGAGGCAGTGCAGGGAAAACAGGTTTCCCTGGAATGGCCTGAGACATCTGGGGGACTCTGGGAATGGTGGAACGACCCTGGAGTTCCTCACGCCTTTCCTGTGTAAAGCGTCCCCTCTTGAGATGCGACGGGAACGCCGAGAATTCTTTCCCGACCACGCAGGGAAAGGATCCCCCCTCTCGAGCTATGAGGCGGAAACGGGGCTCCTCTGGATGTGGGCGGGACTCTCGTGCTTCCTCTCGAGTGGAGACGGGTATGTCGGGGTACTTCTTGTGTTGCAGCAAGGATGTGAAGAACGTTTTGGAAGTTCCAGAGTTTAGATGTGATTAACCTGGGGACTCCTCAGAGGAAATGGGCCTCATCTCGCCTGGAGGGGAGAACCTCCTGGATTTTCTCGAGTTGCGGCAGGTGCTCTCGACTTACGACGGGGATCTCAGGTACCCGCTCTAATGGCCTCAGGAAAGGCCAGTCCCCATGCTAGTTACTCGGGGCCTCTCGGGATTCCTCTCCCGTCGATGCCGGGGCCTAAGACCTTGTTTGGAGTCGGTGCCGGAAAGTGAGGATTCCTCTCCAGGGCTGACGTGGATCTTGGGTACTTCTGGACTCTCCTCAGGGTAGTCAGTCCTCGTCTCGAGTGGGGGCATGCACGTGCGCTTTCCTCCCGAGCTGTAGCAGCAGTGTCACACTTCCCTTCGGGTTGATCAAAGCAACTGTGGCTTTCCCTCGAGGCTTTCCCACGAGGCTTTCCCTCGAGTCTTTCCAACGAGGCTTTCCCACAGGGCTGTCCCATGTGCCACCGTGGTGTGAGTCGATCCTCGTCTTGAAAGTCGAGGCAGTGCAGGGAAAACAGGTTTCCCTGGAATGGACTGAGACATCTGGGGGACGCTGGAAATGGTGGCCCGACCCTGGATTTCCTCTCGCCTTTCCTGTGGAGATCGCCTCCTCTTTAGATGCGCCGGGAACACTGGGAACTCTTTCCCGATCACTGAGGGAAAGGATCCCTCCTCTCGAGCTAGGAGGCGGAAACGGGGCTCCTCTGGATGTGGGCGGACTCTCGTGCTTCCTCTCGAGTGGAGACGGGTATGTTGGGGATCTTATTGAGTTGCAGCAAGGGTGTGAAGGACCCTTTGGAAGTTCCAGAGGTAAGGTGTGATTAGCCTTGAGACACCTCAGCGGAAATGGTCCTCATCTCGCCTGGAAGGGAGAACCTCCTGGATTTTCTCAAGTTGCTGCTGGTGCTCTCGACCTACGACGGGGACCTCAGGGACCCGCTCTGGTGGCCTCAGGAAAGGCCAGTCCCCATGCGAGTTGCTCGGGGAGACTCACGGGATTCCTCTCCCGTCGATGCTGGGGCCTAAGACCTTTGTGGAGTCGGTGCCGTAAAGTGAGGGTTCCTCTCCAGTGCTGACATGGATCTTGGGGTACTTCTGGAGTCTCCCCAGGGGAGTCAGTCCTCGTCTCGAGTGGGGGCATGCACGTGTACTTTCCTCCCGACCAGAAGCAGCAGTGTCACGCTTCCCTTCGCGTGGATCAAAGCATCTGTCGCTTTCCCTCGAGGCTTTCCCACCAGGCTTTCCCACAGGGCTGTCCCACGTGCCACCGTGGTGTGAGTCGATCCTCGACTTGAAAGTCGAGGCAGTGCAGGGAAAACAGGTTTCCCTGGAATGGACTGAGACATCTGGGGGACTCTGGGGATGGTGGCACGACCCTGGAGTTCCTCTCGCCTTTCCTGTGGACAGCGCCTCCTCTTGAGATGCGACGGGAACACCGGGAATTCTTTCCCGACCGCGCAGGAAAAGGATCCCTCCTCTCGAACTTGGAGGCGGAAACGGGGCTCCTCTGGATGTGGCCGGGACTCTCGTGCTTCCTCTCGAGTGGAGACGGGTATGTTGGGGAAATTCTTGAGTTGCAGCAAGGGTGTGAAGGATCCTTTGGAATTCCAGAGGTTAGGTGTGTTTAGAGTCAAGACGCCTCAGCGGAAATGGGCCTCATCTCCCCTGGAGGGGAGAACCTCCTGGATTTTTTCGAGTTGTGGTATGTGCTCTCGCCTTACGACGGGGACCACTGGGACCCGCTCTGGTGGCCTCAGGAAAGGCCAGTCCCCATGCGAGTTGCTCGGGGCCTCTCGGGATTCCTCTCCCGTCCTTGCCAGGGCCTAAGACCTTGTGTTGAGTCGGTGCCTACCGGGGTCCAGCCCCGGTGGATCCAGGAATTTCGAAGGGTGGACGGCGTTGGCGTGGAAAGACTTGTTTGTTTATTAATGTAAGATTAGATTAAGAAACTATAGTGTAGTAAGAAGATTAAATGGAGGAAGAGGGCTGAATAGCTTGGTTTACGCGGAAGGCCAATAAAATTCCAGACAAGGAATTTGCACCATCTACGTTGGGCCACCGGCGCCCGCTTGAATATCTAAGGGTGCCTCGCCTTAAGCTCCCTTTCGTGTGGGTCTTAACAGCCGGGGCAAGTAAGTAGACCTGGCGAGCCTCCGGGCCCCAGATGGAGATTCAGCCTGAAGTTAAAGTAAAGAGCAGAGAGAGGGAACGGGAGAGAAGAAGAGAGAGAGAGAGACATGGGGGGAGCCAGAGTCCCAAGAAACCAGGCCGAGAGACTAGTTCGAGAAACTGGCCCCCATCCTTTATTGTTCAGAAGGCCTTTTATACTTTTGATAAAACACGGAGATCAATGGGTAACACAAAATTATGTAGCGTTCGCAACCCAGATTCTTTCCGTATATCATTTTGTATACAAAAGGTCTCAGGTGATTTACATTATCTTTTGGCCAAGAGGCTTGTTAACACTTTTTGGCTCTCTTCCTTAATGAATGTTAATTTTTGTTTCCCCTGAAGTGTTTTTTTTTTTTAATCTGCATCTCCCTTAAAGCATTAAAGTTACATCTCTATAGAACAAAGGTGCAGTGGGATATAACAAAGAAGGTACTTAACTCAAAGATCTAATGTTGCTAATACCAGGTCTACTACTTGTTTTTCTATATACCAACTATATCTAAAAAATAAAGGATATGAAAATTTGGCAGCAAGCATTGACCCAAAAAAATGAAACCTTTAATCAGTCCTATTCTAAAGATTTTGACTCCTCGGAAGCTGCTACATTCCTAGGATATTTTTAAGCTTCCTGTGACTCCTGCGGTCAGGAGGCCTCAAACAATCACATGCGCAGTTGTACGAGTCCTGCAGGCAGGCTAGACAGCCATCGGAGGGGTTTTGGATTGAAACACTCTTTCAAATGCAGAAGACTAAAGCCCTGAATTGACTTTTTCCAGAAAATGTCAGAAGAGTGGAAAAGCAGAGCACAAAAGCCGGCAGATTTTTGTTGGGGTACGTGCTTAGAATTTGCAGAGGGGTCCCTGAAGTCTGAGCACGCCTTGCGTATGTCAGCTTCATTCCTCATGACCTTGTCACGGGCGGGATTCCTCACACTGGCTCCCAGCAGGTGCCGGAACCTGAGGA
>NW_017216810.1:0-12950 GCF_001704415.2 Capra hircus | reverse complement strand
GTGTGGAGTCCGGTCGGTGTCGGAAACTTAGCATTCCTCTCCAGTGCTGACATGGATCTTGGGGTTCTTTCTCTCCCCTGTGGAGTCAGTCCTCGTCTCGAGTGGGGGCATGCACATGCGCTTTCCTCTCGAGCTGTAGCAGCAGTGTCACGCTTCCCTTCGCGTGGATCAAGGGATCTGTGGCTTTCCCTCGAGGCTTTCCAAAGAGGCTTTCCCACAGGGCTGTCCCACGTGCCACCGTTGTGTGAGTCGATCTTCGCTTGAAAGTCGAGGCAGTGCAGGGAATGCAGGTTTCCCTGGAATGGACTGAGACATCCTGGGGACTCTGGGAATGTGGCACGACCCTGGATTTTCTCTCGCCTTTCCTGTGGAGAGCGCCTCCTCTGAGATGCGACGGGAACGCCGGGAATTCTTTCCCAACCACGCAGGGAAAGGATCCCTCCTCTCGAGCTCGGAGGCGGAAACGGGGCTCCTCTGAATGAGGGCGGGACTCTCGTCCTTCCTCTCGAGTGGAGACGGGAATGTCGGGGAACTTCTTGAGTTGCAGCAAGGGTGTGAAGGACCCTTTGGAAGTTCCAAAGTTTAGGTGTGACTAGCCTCGAGCCGCCTCAGCGGAAATGGGCCTCATCTCGCCTGGAGGGGGAAACCTCCTGGATTTTCTCGTGTTGCGGCAGGTGCTCTCGACTTAAGACGGGGACCTCAGGGACGCGCTCTGTGGCCTCAGGAAAGGCCAGTCCCCATGCGAGTTGCTCGGGGCCTCTCGGGATTCCTCTCCCGTCGATGCCGGGGCCTAAGATTTTGTGTGGAGAGGGTGCCGGAACTTGATTACTCTCCAGTGCTGACATGGATCTTGGGGTACTTCTGGAGTCTCCCCAGTGGAGTCAGTCCTCGTCTCGAGTGGGGGCATGAACGTGCGCTTTCCTCCCGAGCTGTAGCAGCAGGTGGCGCTTCCATTCGCGTGGATCAAGGGATCTGTGGCTTTCCCTAGAGGCTTTCCCACGAGGCTTTCCCAGGAGGCTTTCCCACGAGGCTTTCCCACAGGGCTGTCCCACGGGCCACCGTGGTGTGAGTCGATCCTCGACTTGAAACTCGAGGCAGTGCAGGGAAAACAGGTTTCCCTGGAATGGACTGAGATTTCTGGGGGACTCTGGGAATGGTGACACGACCCTGGAGTTCCTCTCGCCTATCCTGTGGAGAGCGCCTCCTCTTGAGATGGGACGGAAACGCTGTGAATTCTTGACCGAACACGCAGGGAAAGGATCCCTCCTCTCCAGCTAGGAGGCGGAAATGGGGCTACTGTGGATGTGGGTGGGACTCTCGTGCTTCTTCTCGAGTGGAGACGCGTAGTCGGGTAACTTCTTGAGTTGCAGCAAGGGTGTGAAGGACCCTTTGGAAGTTCCAGAGGTTAGGTGTGATTAGCCTCGAGATGCCTCAGCGGAAATGGGCCTCATCTCGCCTGGAGGGGAGAACCTCCTGGATATTCTCGAGTTGCGGCAGGTGCTCTCGACTTACGACGGGGACCTCAGGGACCCGCTCTGGTGGCCTCAGGAAAGGCCAGTCCCCACGGGAGTAGCTCGCGGGCCTCTCGGGGATTCCTCTCCCGTCGATGCCGGGGCCTAAGATCTTGTGTGGAGTGGGTGCCGGAACCTGAGGATTCCTCTCCAGTGCTGACATGGATCTTGGGGTACTTCTGGAGTCTCCCCAGTGGAGTCAGTCCTCGTCTCGAGTGGGGTCATGCACTTGCGCTTTCCTCCCGAGCTGTAGCAGCAGTGTCGCGCTTCCATTCGCGTGGATGAACGGATCTGTGGCTTTCCCTCGAGGCTTTCCCACGAGCTTTCCCACGAGGGTTTCCCACAGGGCTGTCCCACGTGCCACCGTGGTGTGTGTAGATCCTCGGCTTGAAAGTCGAGGCAGTGCAGGGAAACAGGTTTGCCTGGAATGGACTGAGACATCTGGGGGACTCTGGGAATGGTGGCACGACCCTGGAGTTCCTCTGGCCTTTCCTGTGGAGACCGCCTCCTCTTGAGATGCGACGGGAACGCCGGGAATTCTTTCCCGACCACGCAGGGAAAGGAACCTCCTCTCGAGCTAGGAGGCGGAAACGGGGCTCCTCTGGATGTGGGCGGGACCATCGTGCTTCCTCTCGACTGGAGACGGGTATGTCGGGGAACTTCTTGAGTTGCAGCAAGGTTTAGAAGGACCCTTTGGCAGTTCCAGATGTTAGGTGTGATTTGCCTGGAGACGCCTCAGCGGAAATGGGCCTCATCTCGCCTGGACGGGAGAACCTCCTGGATTTTCTCGAGTTGCGACAGGTGCTCTCGACTTACGACGGGGACCTCAGGGACCCGCTCTGGTGGCCTCAGAAAAGGCCAGTCCCCATGCGAGTTCCTCGGGGCCTCTCGGGATTCCTCTCCCGTCGATGCCGGGGCCTAAGATCTTGTGTGGAGTCGGTGCCGGAATCTGAGGATTCCTCATCAGTGCTGACATGCTTCTTGGGGTACTTCTGGAGTCTCCCCAGGGGAGTCAGTCCTCGTCTCGAGTGGGGGCATGCACATGCGCTTTCCTCCCGATCTGTAGCAGCAGTGTCATGCTTCCCTTCGCCTGGATCAAGGGATCTGTGGCTTTCCCTCGAGGCATTCCCACGAGGCTTTCCCACGAGGCTTTCCCACAGGGATGTCCCACGTGCCACCGTGGTGTGAGTCGAATTTCGGCTTCAACGTCGAGGCAGTGCAGGGAAAACAGGTTTCCCTGAAATGGACTGAGACATCTGGGGGACTCTGGGAATAGTGGCCCGACCCAGGAGTTCCTCTCGCCTTTCCTGTGGAGAGCGCCTCCTCTTGAGATGCGACGGGAAAGCCGGGTATTCTTCCCCGACCACACAGGGAAAGGATCCCTCCTCTTCAGTTAGGAGCGGAAACGGGGCTCCTCTGGATGTGGGCGGGACTCTCGTGCTTCCTCTCGAGTGGAGACGGGTATGTCGGGGAACCTCTTAAGTTGCAGCAAGGGTGTGAGGGACCCTTTGGAAGTTCCAGAGGTTTGGTGTGATTAGCCTCGAGACGCCTCAGCGGAAATGGGCCACATCTCGCCTGGTGGGGACAGCCTCTTGGATTTTCTCGAGTTGCGGCAGGTGCTCTCGACTTATGATGGGGACCTCAGGGACCCGCTCTGGTGGCCTCAGGAAAGGCCAGTCCCCATGCGAGTTGCTCGGGGCCTCTCGGGATTCCTCTCCCGTCGATACCGGGGCCTAAGACCTTGTGTGGAGTCTGTGCCGGAACCTGAGGATTCCTCTCCAGTGCTGACATGCATCTTGGGGTACTTCTGGAGTCTCCCCAGGGGAGTCAGTCCTCGTCTCGAGTGGGCGCATGCAATGCGCTTTCCTCCCGAGCTGTAACAGCAGTGTCGCGCTTCCCTTCGCGTGGATCAAGGGATCTGGGGCTTTCCCTCGAGGCTTTCCCACGAGGTTTTCCTTCGAGGCTTTCCCACAGGGCTGTCCCACGTGCCACCTTGGTGTGAGTCGATCCTCGACTTGGAACTCGAGGCAGTGCAGGGAAAACAGGTTTCCTGGAATGGACTGAGACTTCTGGGGGACTCTGGGAATGGTGACACGACCCTGGAGTTCCTCTGGCCTTTCCTGTGGAGAGCGCCTCCTCTTGAGATGCGACGGGAACGCCGGGAATTCTTTCCCGACCACGCAGGGAAAGGATCCCTCCTTCGAGCTAGGAGACGGAAACGGGGCTCCTCTGGATGTGGGAGGGACTCTCGTGCTTCCTCTCGAGTGGAGACCGGTTTGTCGGGGAACTTCTTGAGTTGCAGTAAGGGTGTGAAGGACCCTTTGGAAGTTACAGATGTTAGATGAGATTAGCCTCCAGACGCCTCAGTGGAAATGGGCCTCATCTCGCCTGGAGGGGAGAACTTCCTGGATTTTCTCGAGTTGCGACAGGTGCTCTCGACTTACGACGGGGACCTCAGGGACCCATTCTCCTGACCTCAGGAAAGGCCAGTCCCCATGTGAGTTGCTCGGGGGCCTCTCGGGATTCCTTTCCCGACGATGCCGGGGCTTAAGACCTTGTGTGGAGATGGTGCCGGAACCTGAGGATTCCTCTCCAGTGCTGACATGGATCTTGGGGTAGTTCTGGAGTCTCCCCAGGGGAGTCAGTTCTCGTCTCGAGTGGGCCATGCACGTGCGCTTTCCTCTCGAGCTGTAGCAGCAGTGTCACGCTTCCCATCGCGTGGATCAAGGGATCTGTGGCTTTCCCTCGAGGCTTTCCACCGAGGCTTTCCCACGAGGTTTTCCCACAGGGCTGTCCCACGTGCCACCGTGGTGTGTTTCGATCCTCGGCTTGAAAGTCGATGCAGTGCAGGGAAAACAGGTTTGCCTGGAATGGACTGAGACATCTGGGGGACTCTGGGAATGGGGCACGACCCTGGAGTTCCTCTGGCCTTTCCTGTGGACAGCGCCTCCTCTTGAGATGCGACGGGAACGCCGGGAATTCTTTCCCGACCACGCAGAGAAAGGATCCCTCCTCTCGAGCTAGGAGGCGGAAACGGGGCTCCTCTGGATGTGGGCGGGACCATCGTGCTTCCTCTCGAGTGGAGACGGGTATGTCGGGGAACTTCTTGAGTTGCAGCAAGGGTGTGAAGGACCCTTTGGCAGTTCCAGATGTTAGGTGTGATTTGCCTGGAGACGCCTCAGCGGAAATGGACCTCATCTCGCCTGGAGGGGAGAACCTCCTGGATTTTCTCGAGTTGCGGCAGGTGCTCTCGACTTACGATGGGGACCTCAGGGACCCGCTCTGGTGGCCTCAGGAAAGGCCAGTCCCCATGCGAGTTGCTCGGGGGCCTCTCGGGATTCCTCTCCCGTCGATGCCGGGGCTTAAGATCTTGTGTGGAGCCGGTGCCGGAACCTGAGGATTCCTCTCCAGTGCTGACATGGATCTGGGGGTACTTCTGAAGTCTCCCCAGTGGAGTCAGTCCTCGTCTCAAGTGGGGGGCATGCACGTGCGCTTTCCTTCCGAGCTGTAGCAGCAGTGTCGCACTTCCCTTCGCGTGGATCAAGGGATCTGTGGCTTTCCCTAGAGGCTTTCCCAAGAGGCTTTCCCACGAGGCTTTCCACAGGGCTGTCCCACGTGCCACCGTGGTGGGAGTCGATCCTCGGCTTGAGAGTGGAGGCAGTGCTGGGAAAACAGGTTTCCCTGGAATGGACTGAGACATCTCGGGGACTCTGGGAATGTGGCACGACCCTGGAGTTCCTCTCGCCTTTCCTGTAGAGAGCGCCTCCACTTGAGATGCGACGGGAACGCCGGGAATTCTTTCCCGACCACGCAGGGAAAGGATCCCTCCTCTCGAGCTAGGAGGCGGAAACAGGGCTCCTCTGGATGTGGGCGGGACTCTCGTGCTTCCTCTCGAGTGGAGTCGCGTATGTCGGGGAACTTCTTGAGTTGCAGCAAGGGTGTGAAGGACCCTTTGGAAGTTCCAGAGTTTAGGTGTGATTAGCCTAGAGACGCCTCAGCTGAAATGGGCCTCATCTCGCCAGGAGGGGAGAACCTCCTGGATTTTCTCGAGTTGCGGCAGGTGCTCTCGACTTACGACGGGGACCTCAGGGACCCGCTCTTTTGGCCTCAGGAAAGGCCAGTCCCCTTGCGAGTTGCTCGGGGGCCTCTCGGGTCCTCTCGGGTTTCCTCTCCCGTCAATGCTGTAGCCTAAAACCTTGTGTGGAGTCAGTGCCGGAACCTGAGGATTCCTCTCCAGTGCTGACATGGATCTTGGGGTACTTCTGTAGTCTCCCCAGGGGAGTCAGTCTTCGTCTCGAGTGGGGGCATGCACGTGCGCTTTCCTCCCGAGCTGTAGCAGCAGTGTCACGCTTCCCTTCGCGTGAACCAAGGGATAAGGGGCTTTCCCTCGAGGCTTTCCCACGAGGCTTTCCCACGAGGCTTTCTGCCGGGGTCCAGCCCCGGTGGATCCAGGGAATTCGAAAGGGTGAACGGCGTTGGCGTGGAAAGACTTGTTTGTTTAGTAATGTAAGATTAGATTAAGAAACTATAGTGTAATAAGAAGATTAAGTGGAGGAAGAGGGCTGAATAGCTTGGTTTACGCGGAAGGCCAATAAAATTCCAGACAAGGAATTTGCACCATCTACGTTGGGCCACCGGCGCCCGCTTGAATATCTAAGGGTGCCTCGCCTTAAGCTCCCTTTCGTGCGGGTCTTAACAGCCGGGGCAAGTAAGTAGACCTGGCGAGCCTCTGCGCCCCAGATGGAGATTCAGCCTGAAGTTAAAGTAAAGAGCAGAGAGAGGGAAGGGGAGAGAAGAGGAGAGAGAGAGACATGGGGGAGCCAGAGTCCCAAGAAACCAGGCCGAGAGACTAGTTCGAGAAACTGGTCCGATCCTTTATTGTTCAGAAGGCCTTTTATACTTTTGATAAAACACGGAGATCAATGGGTAACACAGAATTATGTAGCGTTCGCAGCCCAGACTCTTTCTATACATCATTTTGTATACAAAAGGTCTCAGGTGATTTACATTATCTTCTGGCCAAGAAGCTTGTTAACACTTTTTAGCTCTCTTCCTTAATGAATGTTGATTTTGTTTCCCCTGAAGTGTTTTTCTTTAATTTGCATCTCCTTAAAGCATTAAAGTTACATCTCTATAGAACAAAGGTGCAGTGGGATATAACAAAGAAGGTACTTAACTCAAAGATCTAATGTTGCTAATACCAGGTCTACTACTTGTTTTTCTATATGCCAACTATATCTAAAAATAAAGGATATGAAAATTTGGCAGCAAGCATTGACTCAACAAATGAAACTTTTAATCAGTCCTATTCTAAAGATTTTGACTCTTCGGAAGCCCCTACATTCCTAGGATGTTTTAAGCTTCCTGTGCCTCCTGCGGTCAGGAGGCCTCAAACAATCACACTCGCAGAGTCCTGCAGGCAGGCTAGAAAGCCATCGGAGGGGTTTTTAGATTGAAACACTCTTTCAAATGCAGAAGACTGAAACCCTGAATTGACTTTTTCCAGAAAATGTCAGAAGAGTGGAAAAGCAGAGCACAAAAGCCGGCAGATTTTTGTTGGGGTACATGCTTAGGAATTTCCAGAGGGGTCCCTGAAGTCTGAGCATGCCTTGCGTATGTCAGCTTCCTTCCTCATGACCTTGTCACGGTCGGGATTCCTCACACTGGCTCCCGGCATCTCACCCTTTTTAATTTTAAATAATTAATTATTTATGTTTAAAAATCAGGTGCAGTTCGGTCTCGAGATTCCGAATGCTCTGCCGAAGAATCTAGACAATATAGGGAAGTATGATTATGAGGAGCAAGATTATAGACAGTAGACAGAACAGTCTTCAGAAATGAAGTTAGAGAAAGTGTGGGAAAAGTCATTGGCTTCTCCTGCGGTGGTAAAATCTAATCGGGAGTGTTCCAAGGTCTGAATCTGATTATGATGTTTCCCTAAGTCTAAACTAATATCTGAGCTGTTCCAAAATACCTAAACCTTGATTTTTTAACATATTGGGCATTTACACTTGTTGAGTCAATGATTGCTGTTGTAGTAACAATAACAATTGTTGTAACACAGCAAGAACATAATTATCATATCAATAAGTTGTTACAGTTATAGGACATCTTTAAAACCACAGAAGAGCAGACATTACTTTGAGGAGTTAAACAAGATGAAAACATCCATGGTTCACAAGTCGCTACATTAGGTACATTAAGTTTTCTGGAATCATTGGTGAAAAGAAGAACATAAGGAGAGGATAGACAAGCCAAAATAGAGTAAATAGAGTCATTTTCTGGTTGGAGTTTGTGCTGCAGCAGCTGTTAGTCCCGCCGGGATCTTGATGTTTCTTTTGCCTCTTTTGCCGGTGGAGCAGCGGCCTTCACCCCGCCCTCTGACACTGGCGCTGTTATGGGGCTGCGAGTGCGGTGCACTGGGTTCCGTCAGTCAGGCTGGCCCCACCCGCAGCTTTTGGTGCGCGGCTGTTTCCCCGCGGTGGTGGTGGCAGAGAAGTTCCCTTTTTTCTTTTGTGGCGAATCAGTCTGTCCGGGATCCAAGTTGACGAATCTGCACCCTGTGGAAAAAAATATAAACACTTCCTCGACCCGCAGTAAATTTTGGGTCGGGATCTTTTTGTTATCTGGAGGAGATCTTTTTGCTTTACTAATGGCTTTTTATTTTACTGTTTCAAACGAATCAGCATTTAACTTATTACAAAGAGAACATGTTGTAAAATCTGACGGGGGAAAACTATACTTAATTTCTCTCTTTTTAATTTTTGAATTAACAAAGCACGTGAGGGTAAATGATGCAAGATCTGGATCACAAGAATTTCCTATAGGAATCTGCCAATCATCAAACATTTGAAAAGCATCAAGTTGTTCTCTGTTATATGGAAGTACAATTTTTGATGGTTCTTTATTAAACAATTTAATAAATCAGTATATTTGAATTAATCTTTTTAATTAATATGTCAGTAATTTTTCCTTAGGCAGAGGCCACTGTTCCACCCACACCGGATCTTGAGATTTTCATGTAATGGGGTAGGCAGCAAAACAATGGCCTTCATTATAAATTTGGATATCCCAATCCAGTATATAGCTTGCGAGGAGTTGGGCAAATTAGCTCAATTATTCTTGTCTGTTGTTTACCCAATCCTTTTGATGGATCATAGCCGATCTGCAGCATCTGAGAGGTCACTTTATCATCAGGGCTAAAAAGTAACACTCCCATTTGAGATAGCATGTCCCTCCCCCACAGGGTAAGGGGAGTGAAGGGACTACATACGGTTGGAAAGTTCCACGGGTGTCCTCAAATTGCCAATCTAAAATTTTTGCACTTTTGGCTACTGTGGGGGCTCTTCCTATCCCCACCAAGTTATTTTCAGTAGTATGTGTGGGCCAGGAGGTGGGCCAGGAGCTAGGCCAGTCTTTTCCTGAAATGCAAGAAACGTCTGCTCCTGTGTCTAATAACCCCACAATAGACTTGCCATTAATCAGAATAGTTTTCATAGGCCGTTTCTGAGTAATTTTTGTTATCCAAAAAACCATATCACTAGACCCAAATATAAGAAGCAAGAAAAGAGGTGTTACACAATATCTTTATGAGCTTTTCTAATGATCTTTTTATAACCCAAATCTGGTCTATAGCCTTTTAGATGACAAGTAACCATTTAATCTTAGCTTGAATACTTCCAGCAACGGGGAGCTCACTATTCACCAAGGTTTTAAACTCTCTCTCACCTCTTACTCTATAGCATTTTTATCCTGCATACCACTTTTTCTAACTCCTTTTCAGTAGTATATGTTGGCCAGGAGCTGCGCTAGTCTCTCAGCAATGTAAGAAACGTCTTGTCTATTGTCTAACAGCCATGACATTTTATATCTTTGAATTAAAAAATCTTTTAAAGGCCTAGAAGCTGCAATTTTTTGCACCCAAAAAGCTAGATCTAGATCCTCTGGGGCTTTTTTTGTCTGGTTTTTCTGTTTGGTAATAAGGTAAAAGCAAAAGCTGTGCTATTATTTTTTTTTTAATTTTTATTAATTGCACAGTTTTAGCAGGTGGCGAGATCAAAACTTCAGTTTTTTCAGTATAATCAGAATTTACTACACAAGACACTACCGAAATTTCTTGAAAAGAAAGCAAGCTATGCCCCAGTACAAGTCTTACAATGTCCTCAGGCAGGGGACTAGCCACTCTCATTGGAATCTGAGTCACTGGCACATCAGAGGTTAATATTATTGAGGTGGTGGAACTGAGGTCTAGGCCTGAGCTACCTGGGGTTGTTTGGTACGGGTTGTTGTGTCTGTTTAGCAGGACATTTTGGCAAAACATGTTCTATTTGGCCTCAAGAGAAACATTTTGCATTTGTAAAGTCCTTTTTATTACGAATATTTTTTTTTCTGTTTTTCTTCCTTTTTTTTTTTTTTTTTGTTGGGTGAGGCCCCTCCTGAGGGGATTTTATGCAAGGAGCAAGCTCTGTTTTAAAAGCTCTTTTGCTCAAAAATATTGTCACTATCGTTTTCAAACTTAAGCAATGTTCTGGGAGGCTTTGGATATAAAGTGGGGAGTTCTTAAGCCCTGGGGAGGCGCAAGCAGAGGTTGCAGTGGTCGCCTTAAATAAGACAACTTTTTTAAAGGTTTGGTTTGTGTAGAGGGGGAGGGGGCTCTCCAGGGCGCTCGGCCGCTGCGTCCTATAAGCACCCTCCTTCCTCGGGAGGAAGAGTACAGTCTCTCTCCTTTTGTTTGCCAATGGCAGAAAATATGATCTGCGTAATAGGTGGAGACCCACTACGATCCACTGCTATAGTCTCTCCCATAGGCTATCTAACTAACAGCCTCATGACGGGGGTCCAGAACATCTGTAATAATATTTTACAGAGCAAAAGCATTTACAGGCCCATGCAAAGTATAATTAGTTTTTAGCTGTTTTATTACCTTTATCCAAGTATCTAAATCTCTTTTCTGGAAACCAAGGACATTGGTCTCATAACACTAGCCTTTTAATCTTTAATTTGTCTTTTTTGTTTAACAGTTACAAAATTACTTGTATAAAGAGGTGTCATTGTTTTGAGTCATTGTTACCCGTGTCAGAAAATTAAGAGTTATAGAAAAGTTCCCTGACAAAAAGGTTTTACCTTAGCCAAGGGGGGTTTTGTTTTAAACCCTAAGATAGCAGGTTTCTTTTCAACCTCTAGAGCACCAGGTTTCTCTTAAACCCTTGAACACTTCCCACTCGTCCTCACCCTGTCTATCCTACAGGGGGGTCCGCGGCACTCTGAGTGGGGTCCTAGCCGTCCCGAACACTCAACACTGGGGGAGTACCCGAAAGTACTCCGGGGGGAGTGATTAAGTCACTCCGGGGGAGCAACAGAGAGTGCTCCGGGGGGAGCAACGGAGAGGGCTCCGGGGGAGCAGCAGAGAGTGCTCCGGGGGAGCTTTTGCTCCGAGGAACCTATCTTCGAATAGCCTGTTCCGGGCGCCACTTGCCGGGGTCCTGGCCCGGTGGATCCAGGGAATTCGAAGGGTGGACGGCGTTGGCGTGGAAAGACTTGTTTGTTTATTAATGTAAGATTAGATTAAGAAACTATAGTGTAATAAGAAGATTAAGTGGAGGAAGAGGGCTGAATAGCTTGGTTTACGCGGAAGGCCAATAAAATTCCAGACAAGGAATTTGCACCATCTACGTTGGGCCACCGGCGCCCGCTTGAATATCTAAGGGTGCCTCGCCTTAAGCTCCCTTTCGTGCGGGTCTTAACAGCCGGGGCAAGTAAGTAGACCTGGCGAGCCTCCGCGCCCCAGATGGAGATTCAGCCTGAAGTTAAAGTAAAGAGCAGAGAGAGGGAAGGGGAGAGAAGAGGAGAGAGAGAGACATGGGGGGAGCCAGAGTCCCAAGAAACCAGGCCGAGAGACTAGTTCGAGAAACTGGTCCGATCCTTTATTGTTCAGAAGGCCTTTTATACTTTTGATAAAACATGGAGATCAACGGGTAACACAGAATTATGTAGCGTTCGCAGCCCAGACTCTTTCTATACATCATTTTGTATACAAAAGGTCTCAGGTGATTTACATTATCTTCTGGCCAAGAAGCTTGTTAACACTTTTTAGCTCTCTTCCTTAATGAATGTTGATTTTGTTTCCCCTGAAGTGTTTTTCTTTAATTTGCATCTCCTTAAAGCATTAAAGTTACATCTCTATAGAACAAAGGTGCAGTGGGATATAACAAAGAAGGTACTTAACTCAAAGATCTAATGTTGCTAATACCAGGTCTACTACTTGTTTATCTATATACCAACTATATCTAAAAATAAAGGATATGAAAATTTGGCAGCAAGCATTGACTCAACAAATGAAACTTTTAATCAGTCCTATTTTAAAGATTTTGACTCTTCGGAAGCCCCTACATTCCTAGGATGTTTTAAGCTTCCTGTGCCTCCTGCGGTCAGGAGGCCTCAAACAATCACACTCGCAGAGTCCTGCAGGCAGGCTAGAAAGCCATCGGAGGGGTTTTTAGATTGAAACACTCTTTCAAATGCAGAAGACTGAAACCCTGAATTGACTTTTTCCAGAAAATGTCAGAAGAGTGGAAAAGCAGAGCACAAAAGCCGGCGGATTTTTGTTGGGGTACATGCTTAGGAATTTCCAGAGGGGTCCCTGAAGTCTGAGCACGCCTTGCGTATGTCAGCTTCCTTCCTCATGACCTTGTCACGGGCGGGATTCCTCACACTGGCTCCCGGCAGCTTTCCACAGGGCTGTCCCACGTGCCACCATGGTGTGAGTCGATCCTCGGCTTGAAAGTCGAGGCAGTGCAGGGAAAAACAGGTTTCCCTGGAATGGACTGAGACATCTGGGGGACGCTGGGAATGGTGGCCCCGACCCTGGATTTCCTCTCGCCTTTCCTGTGGAGATCGCCTCCTCTTTAGATGCGGAACACTGGGAACTCTTTCCCGATCACTGAGGGAAAGGATCCTCCTCTCGAGCTAGGAGGCGGAAACGGGCTCCTCTGGGTGTGGGCGGGACTCTCGTGATTCCTCTCGAGTGGAGACGGGTATGTTGGGGATTTATTGAGTTGCAGCAAGGGTGTGAAGGACCCTTTGGAAGTTCCAGAGAGGTGTGATTAGCCTTGAGACACCTCAGCGGAAATGGTCCTCATGTCGCCTGGAAGGGAGAACCTCCTGGATTTTTCTCAAGTTGCTGCTGGTGCTCTCGACCTACGACGGGGACCTCAGGGACCCGCTCTGGTGGCCTCAGGAAAGGACAGTCCCCATGCGAGTTGCTCGGGGAGACTCCGGGATTCCTCTCCGTCGATGCTGGGGCCTAAGACCTTTGTGGAGTCGGTGCCGTAAGTGAGGTTCCTCTCCAGTGCTGACATGGATCTTGGGTACTTCTGGAGTCTCCCCAGGGGAGTCAGTCCTCGTCTCGAGTGGGGGCATGCACGTGTACTTTCCTCCCGA
>NW_017216809.1:0-23185 GCF_001704415.2 Capra hircus | reverse complement strand
AAAGAGAGAGAATAAGATGCCCAACTAATAAAAAATGATGTTTCATTGCTACTTTTTTTTTTCTTTTTTTCAGAAAGTACGTGTTGTATCCTAACCTGCTATCTCAGGGGTGCTTGCTGCCATTGCATCATGGGAAACCAGCTCGCTGGCATTGCTCCTCCCAGATCCTTTCTGTGGAGAGTTATTTCTCAGACATCCATGACTTTGAATATGATAAGAGTCTGGGAGTACTCGGTTCTTTAAAGTTGCTCGAGCAAAGCACCGAGAAGGCCTGGTGGTTGTGAAGGTCTTTGCAATTCAGGATCCCACGTTGCCTCTCACCAGCTATAAACAAGAGCTGGAGGAACTGAAAATCAGGCTTCATTCTGCCCAGAACTGTCTGCCTTTCCAGAAAGCTGCCGAAAAAGCATCTGAGAAGGCAGCCATGCTCTTCAGGCAGTACTTGCGAGACAACCTCTACGACCGCATCAGCACCCTTCCGTTCTTAAATAACATTGAGAAGCGCTGGATCGCTTTCCAGATCCTCACAGCTGTGGACCAAGCGCACAAGTCCGGCGTCCGTCATGGGACATCAAGACGGAGAAGGTGATGGTCACCAGTTGGAACTGGGTTCTTCTAACGGATTTTGCCAGTTTCAAGCCCACTTACCTTCCAGAGGACAACCCGGCAGATTTCAACTATTTTTTGACACTTCACGGAGGAGAACTTGTTACATTGCTCCTGAACGTTTTGTCGATGGTGGATTGTTTGCCACAGAGTTAGAATATATGAGAGATCCTTCAACTCCACTTGTAGACTTAAACAGCAATCAGAGAACAAGAGGAGAATTGAAGCGAGCAATGGATATCTTTTGAGCAGGTATTTGAGTTGGTCAGCTTTGCTAAGGTGGGAATGAATGTGCATTTATTTTAACTGTTGAATACAGAAATTAACTTTTTGGTAAATCCACCTACTCTTCAGACAGATGCATTATTTCATTGGATGTGTTTTAAGTAGCTAGAATATGCAGAGAGTGATCCGCTTATTCAGATGTTTAAGGAATATCTGTATTCTTCTGTATGGGTCAGGCACTGTCTTAAAGTGAGAGAGATGAATAGTTACATTTCTCTTTTCAAGGTGCTTGCCCTTTAAATGAAGAGATTGATATTGGTGAGATTTCGGTGCACTGTTTTTTGCTGTGGTGGTGATATGCTTAGGGTACTGTTACAGGAACATATGGATACTTAGTGTTTGGTGGTGATGGGTCGAGAAGCAGAATCAGGAAAGGAATCTTGATTGGAAGGATGATATTTACGCTGAGACCTGAAAGGTGATTATGGCTCAGATGCTGAGTTGTGGTCGACTCTTTGCGACCCCATGGAGTGCATCACCCCAGGCTTCCCTGTCCTTCCCCAGCTCCCAGAGTTTACCCAAACTCATGTCCATTGAGTCCGTGATGCCATCCAACCATCTCATCCTCTGCTGCCCTCTACTGTTTTCCTCCAATCTTTGCTAGAAACAGGGTCTTTAGCACTGATTTGGCTCTTCCCATCAGGTAGCCAAAGTATTGGAGCTTCAGCCTCAGCATCAGTCCTTCAAGTGAATATCCAGGGTTGATTTTTCCTTTAGGACTGACTGGTTTGATCTCCTTACTGTGCAAGGGACAGCACCACAGTTCAAAAACATCAGTTGTTTGGCACCCAGCCTTTATGGTCCAGCTCTCACATCACACATGACTACTGGAAAAACCATAGCTTTGACTATACACACCTTTGTGGGCAAAGTAGTAGTTGCTTTTTTATGCATTGCCTAGGTTTGTTGTAGCTTTTCTTCCAAGGAGCAAGCATCTTTTAATTTCATGGCTGCAGTCATTGTCCACAGTGATTTTGGGGCCCAAGGAAATCTTTCACTGGTTCCACTTTTTCCCCACCTGTTTGCCATGAAGTGTTGGGCTTGGATGCCGTGATCTTAGCTTTTGAGTGTTGAGTTTTAAGACGGTTTTTTCACTCTCTTTCACCCTCGTGAAGAGGCCCTTTAGTTCCTCTTCACTTTCTGCTATTAGAGTTGTATCATCTGCATATCTGAGGTTGTTGATATTTCTCCCAGCTATCTTGATTCCACCCTGTGGTTCATTCAGCCCAGCACTTCGCAAGATGTACTTTGCATAGAAATTAAATATGCATGGTGACTATATACAACCTTGATGTACTCCTTTCCCAATTTTGAACCAGTCCGATGTTTCATGTCTGATTCTAACTGTTTTTTTCTTTGATCTGCATACAGGTTTCTCAGGACACAGGTAAGGTGATCTGGTATCTCTTGAAGAATTTTTCCACAGTTCGTTGGGATCCACACAGTCAAAGGCTTTTGTGTAGTCAGTGAAACAGATGTTTTTTTGGAATTTCCTTGCTTTCTCTGTGATCCAGTGGATGTTGGTAATTTGATCTCTGGTTCCTCTGCCTTTTCTAAATCTAGCTTGTACATCTGGAAATTCTTGGTTCACGTACTGCTAAAGCATAAGTTGAGGGATTTTGAGTGTTACCTTGCTGGCATGTGAAATGAGTGCAGTGGTTCGGTAGTTTAAACATTCTTTGGCAATGCTCTTCTTTGGAATGAAAACTAACCTTTTCCAGTCCTGTGATCACTGCTGAGTTTTCCAACTTTGCTGGCATATTGAGTGCAGCACTTTCACAGCATCATCTCTTAGGACTTGAAATAGCTCAGCTGGAATTCCGTCACCTCCCACTAGCTTTGTTCATAGTAATGCTTCCTAAGGTCCACGTGACTTCACAGTTGAGGATATCTGACTCTAGATGAGTGATCACACCGTCATAGTTCTCTGGGTCATTAAGACCTTCTTTGTACAGTTCTTCTGTGTATTCTTGCCGCCTCTTCTTAATCTCTTCTGCTTCTGTTAGGTTCCTACTGTACCTGTCCTTGCATGACATATTTCCTTGGTATCTCCAGTTTTCTTGAGAGGTCTCTAGTCTTTCCCATTCTATTGTTTTCCTCTGTTTCTTTGCACTGTTCATGTAAGAAGGCTTGTGATTAGATTCACGTTATTCATTCTCAGGCCCTCTGTGTAGGTGATGATGTTCTCATACTATGTTATCTGGAGCAAATGGTATGTAATGGTGATGTTTATTTTGATCATGTGGTCAAATGCTTGCCCACTTTCTCCTTTCTGTAGTTACTTGTTGTTTTTGTTTTTAATCCCTTGCAATTAGTAAAGCGACCTGTGGGAAGAAACTTTTAACACTGTGCTAGTATCCTGCCAGTCGTCACGATTTCCTCTTTGATTTGGCATCTGTTAGTCATTCTTGTCTTCTTTGATCTTTACTGTGATGGTTGCAAAATGATGATCTTCCGATTCCAGCACCTTCCACGTAGGCCTTCAGCATTCTATGTGCACAGGTATCCTCTCTTTCCCCTAACTTGTTTATTATTGTTGGTATGGACTCTTCTGGAGAAGGCAATGACACCCCACTCCAGTACTCTTGCCTGGAAAATCCCATGGGCGGAGGAGCCTGGTAGGCTACAGTCCATGGGGTTGCAAAGAGTCAGACACAACTGAGCAAATTCACTACTACTACTATGGACTCTTCAGTTCGTACCTGCAGTTTGTAGGTAGGTAGGTAATATTACCTGCAGGTAATATTCTTTGTAGGATTTTTACATCAGGGATATTAATGTTTAGTTTTCTTTAATTATGATCCTTTTGTCTAGTTTGCTACTAGGGTAAGATTGGCCTCATAGAATAACTTGGAAAGTGTTTCTCCTCTGTGTTTTGTTAGGACTTGTTAAGGATGGCTGTTAATTATTTTAATGTTTGGCAGAATTCACTTGTTTAGCTGGCTTAGGTTTCTCTTTGTGGGAGATTTTTAATTACTAATCCCATCACTCTTTAAGGTCTATTCAGATTTTCTTTGAAGTCACCTTTGGTCATCTTTATCTTTTTAGGAATCTGTCCATTTCATTTAGTTTGTCTTAATTTTTGGCAGGCAAACATTTGTTTAAATTATTCCCTTAAAATTCTTTTTATTTCTGTGAGGTTGGTAGTCATGTCCCCTTTTTCCTACCTGATTTTAGTAGTTTGAGTCATCTCAGTAAAAGTTTGTCAGTTGTGTTGAGATTTTCAGTGCACAAGCTTTTGGTTTTGGTAACATTCTCTAGTGTATTTTATACCTTATTGCATAAATTTTCTCTCCAATTTCTGGTTTTCCTTTCCTTCTTTTCCCTTTGGTTTTAGTTTGTTTCTCAAGGTTAAGATTAAGTTATTGTTTTGAGCTCTTTTGCAAGTTAGGTGTTTATCGTTTACATCTTCTCCAAATGCTGCCTTGGTTGCATACCATACGTTTTTGTGTATTGCTTTCATTTTCATGCATCTCAAAGTATTTCGTAAGTTTTCTTGATCATTGATTATTTATGAATACATTGTTTCATTCTACATATTTGTGAATTTTTCAGATTTCTGATACTGATTTATTTCATTCCATTGTGTTTGAAGGACATAATTTCTATGATTTCAGTCCTTTAAAACTCTTGAAGCTTGTTTTATGGTCCAGCATATGGTTTCATCTGAGAGTGTGCCACATGTACTTGAGAAGAAATTTGTATTCTGTTAGATGGAGTGAGTGTTCCTTTGATATCCGTTAGATCTAGTTGATGGTATTGTTCAGTTCTTCTGTTTTCTTTTTGCTTTGGTGTTCTTAATAGCCATTTTTAGTTTTTTTTTTAAATTATAAAACTTGATACTATATGAATAGAAATTAAGAAATGTATTGAGTTTTTATTATATATCAGGAACTGTCCTAGTTGCTAGAGATTTTTTAGTGAAGAAAATAGACAAAAATCCCTATGGAGTTTACATTCTCGTGGGTATACGGATAGTAAAGAAATACATGCATAAAATATAAAATGTGGTGTTTGGTGTTGTTGGGAGAGGATTTTGCTATGTGTTGAGGGTGGGGTAGTTGTGTTGGAGCGCTTGCAGTTTTCAACTGGGCAGTCACGAAATGCCACACTGCTAAGATGACATTTGATTCAAGACCTGAAAGAGGTTTAGGTGTAAACCATGAAGATTCTCGATGGAGTCACACCCCAGGCAGAGGGACCGGCACATGCAAAGCTGTGGCTCAGGTTGTTCAAAAATCTTCTTAAAACTTGTTAAATGTGTGTCAGATAATGATTCGGTGAAACTGCTCTGTCTTTTTGGGAATGTAGATACTTTATTTCTTGTTTGAAGATTATTTAAGTGCACTATGAAGGGTATCTCTTTTCCCCCTTTAATCTTACAACCACACTTCTTAGCACTTCCCATTTTATAATTGTGTTTGTTTGCTGGTTTACTTTCTCTCTTCTAGAATAAGAGCTTCCTGAGGGCAGAGATTTTATCTGTTTCATGCACTGTTAAAGTCTAGTGTGTGGTAGGCACCTGATAACTCTTTGTTTAATGGTTAGTGAGCGAGTTGTCAGATATGACTTCTCAGTAGTTTCTTATGAACTTAATGTCTATAAATTCATAATAAAAACTCTATTATGACTTTCAATCTATCCTTATCTCTCTTAATATATGTGTATATGTAATGCATGTGTAGTACATTTGTTTTAAACTAGAAAACAAAGAAGTAGTTTGATTTAATTTTTTAAGGAGAAAAATTAAGTAGGCCTCTTTTGACTTCATTCTTTTGTAAACTGATGATTCACTGGTAGACATTTTTTCTGCCTTGCTTGATTGTAGTTGTATGTTCCATTAAAGAAGTTATGTATCTTGAGTTTCATGAATTCTCTGAATTTTGATTTGTATTAAGAATCTGTTGCCTTTCAGTTTTAATGGAATTATTTCCTGCTGTTTTCCAGGTTGTGTGATCGCTGAGCTTTTTACAGAAGGCGTGCCTCTGTTTGATCTCTCTCAACTTTTGGCCTATAGAAATGGGCAGTTTTTCCCTGAGCAGGTGCTGAGTAAAATTGAAGATCGCAGTATAAGAGAATTGGTAACTGCTGCAAATATTTACCATAATGTTTTAAATAGAATTATATTCTCCCTTCGGTATTAGTTCTCTGGAAGGTTTTGAATTTGGGACAAGCACTAAAGCCCCATAGACTAATATAAGCCTCCTATCGTTTTTAGTTTGTTTGGCAGAAATGTATAATTTTCTCCCCTTCTTAGACACAGAGCTCATTTGACTTTATATAACAAATACACACACACCCCTTTCCATTAGAATCCTAACTCTGCTTTGGACAGATTTGGAAGGAAATAAGGAGGTGCTTGGGCATTAGATAGGTTGTCCAAGATAGAGCTTGCTGGTAAGTAATAAAGAGGATAAATATGTAAAATGAGGAGACAGGAGAATCAGCTTGAGTGTAGTACAGCAGTATAGGGGCATTTCATGTAGAAGCAGCTGGCTTTGTAGACGTTCCTTGACTCTGAGGGCAGTTCTGGCAGTGGGGCTGTTGAATCACCCGTTAGTATAGCAGATCAGATGTGAGGAATTCTGGGAGGTCATGTCAGCCGTATATATCCACACTGCTGTTTGAGGGGATTTTTTTTACGGCATTTACTATAGTAACTGATGCATCTGATGATGACTGTGAGCCACTGAAAGGTTATGGTATATTTAAAATATTCTTTAGTAAGGTAGGGAACCCTGCATTTTGATTTCTTTTAAAAATGGCAAATATTAAAAAGTAAGATGTCCCAGAGGAAGCCAGTTTAGCTCACATCCAGTGAACAGTAGACTGGCTTTAGGAGCTGGCATACCTGTCTGTTCTCAGGGTGGTGCCCATTATCATGTTGGCTAAGTAACTTTATGAATTTGGGCCAACCTTTTCTTAGCTGTAGAAGGAATGAATTTGAGTGCTTTTAAAGACTTGATCCTCTTTATGTGTCTGGACCATCTAGAGTACATTACTACGTGATTTCCTCTTGCTTTATAGGGTGATGAGAGAGTCACATTTTACTCAGTAGTGAGGTTCTGAAAGTAGTTTGAAAGGTGAAGACTGGAAAGAGTCAGTATGACCTCAGAATCCCTTTAAATCACGTGTAAGTTGGTGTTGTAGCTTTGGTCTGATTTAATTTGCTTTTCTCAAATCTGTGTTTTACTCCCATTTTCCCCTTGGTGTAGGTAACTCAGATGATTCACCGTGAACCAGATAAACGTTTAGAGGCAGAAGATTACCTAAAGCAGCAACGTGGCAATGCCTTTCCTGAAATATTCTATACTTTTCTTCAGCCTTATATGGCCCAGTTTGCCAAAGAAACATTTCTTTCTGCAGATGAGCGTATTCTGGTTATAAGGAAGGATTTGGACAACATCATTCACAATCTCTGTGGACACGATCTGCTGGAGAAAGCGGATGGAGAGCCCAAAGAGAATGGGCTCGTTATCTTGGTGTCAGTTATAACGTCCTGCCTGCAGACCCTGAAATACTGCGACTCCAAGCTTGCCGCTTTGGAACTTATTCTCCATTTGGCCCCAAGATTAAGTGTAGAAATTCTTTTGGATCGTATTACACCTTATCTTTTGCATTTCAGCAATGACTCTGTTCCCAGAGTAAGGGCCGAAGCCTTGAGGACATTGACTAAAGTTCTTGCTCTGGTGAAGGAGGTTCCTCGCAACGATGTCAACATTTACCCAGAGTACATCCTGCCAGGCATAGCCCACTTGGCCCAGGATGACGCCACAATCGTCAGGCTAGCCTATGCTGGTAAGAGCTTATTATCCCAGTAAATGACCACTGACATCTGAAATTAGTGACCGTAATACCTCTTGTTTCTCTGATATTTTGGAAATTCCAAAGATAACCTTGAACTTTCATCCTTGAATTATTTGTGTACATTTTGGTATAATTTATAGCTGATCTGTTCATGAAACTCAAGCTTTGTGTGTACTCTGATTATTTGAAGTGATCAGAATTATTAAGTAAAAATATATAGCACAGAATTTTATGATTGTACTGGGAGTAGTCATCTCACATGCTAGTAAAGTAATGCTCAAAGTTCTCCAAGCCAGACTTTAGCAATACGTGAACCGTGAACTCCCTGATGTTCAAGCTGGTTTTAGAAAAGGCAGAGGAACCAGAGATCAAATTGCCAACATCCGCTGGATCATGGAAAAAGGAAGAGAGTTCCAGAAAAACATCTATTTCTGCTTTATTGACTATCCCAAAGCCTTTGACTGTGTGGATCACAAGAAACCGTGGAAAATTCTGAAAGAGATGGGAATACCAGAACACCTAACCTGCCTCTTGAGAAATCTGTATGCAGGCCAGGAAGCAACAGTTAGAACTGCACATGGAACAACAGACTGGTTCCAAATAGGAAAAGGAGCACGTTAAGGCTGTATATTGTCACCCTGCTTATTTAACTTCTATGCAGAGTACATCATGAGAAACGCTGGGCTGGAAGAAGAACAAGCTGGAATCAAGATTGCCGGGAGAAATATCAGACACCTCAGATATGCAGATGACACCACCCTTATGGCAGAAAGTGAAGAGGAGCTAAAAAGCCTCTTGATGAAAGTGAAAGAGGAGAGCGAAAAAGTTGGCTTAAAGCTCAACATTCAGAAAACGAAGATCATGGCATCTGGTCCCATCACTTCATGGGAAACAGATGGGGAAACAGTAGAAACAGTGTCAGACGTTTTTTGGGGGGGCTGGAAAATCACTGCAGATGGTGACTGTAGCCATGAAATTAAAAGACGCTTACTCCTTGGAAGAAAAGTTATGACCAACCCAGATAGTATATTCAAAAGCAGAGACATTACTTTGCCGACTAAGGTCCGTCTAGTCAAGGCTATGGGTTTTCCTGTGGTCATGTATGGATGTGAGAGTTGGACTGTGAAGAAGGCTGAGCACCAAAGAATTGATGGTTTTGAACTGTGGTGTTGGAGAGAACTCTTGAGGGTCCCTTTGACTGCAAGGAGATTCAACCAGTCCATTCTGAAGGAGATCAGCCCTGGGATTTCTTTGGAAGGATTGATGCTAAAGTTGAAACTCCAGTACTTTGGACACCTCATGCGAAGAGTTGACTCATTGGAAAAGACTGTGATGCTGGGAGGGACTGGGGGCAGGAGGAGAAGGGGACGACCCAGGATGAGATGGCTGGATGGCATCACGGACTCGATGGACGTGAGTCTGAGTGAACTCCGGGAGATGGTGATGGACAGAGAGGCGTGGCGTTCTGCGATTCATGGGGTCCCAAAGATTCGGACACGACTGAGCAACTGAACTGAACTGAACTGAACTGGGAGTATTAACATTAATTTGGAGTACGAGGTTTACAAGTATGTGCTTCTGATCTAGTGTCTTTAGATCTTTCTGAAGTTTCTCTGAACAGATATGTTTGCTTGAATATTAGCATTAGGGTATAACAGTCTATTGCTGTTGAAAAAAATTAATTTTCCTCGGTAGTTTGGTGTTGAAAGGTCCTAACCTGTTAGGTTACTGAATTTGAAGGTGCTTTCAGTTACTATGGGAAATAGACGGGGTAACAGTGGAAACAGTGTCAGACTTTATTTTTTTGCTCTCCAAAATCACTGCAGATGGTGACTGCAGCCATGAAATTACAAGATGCTTACTCCTTGAAAGAAAAGTTACGACCAACCTAGATAGTATATTCAAAAGCAGAGCCATTACTTTTCCGCCTAAGGTCCGTCAAGTCAAGGCTATGGTTTTTCCAGTAGTCATATATGGATGTGAGAGTCGGACTGTGAAGAAGGCTGAGCGCCGAAGAATTGATGCTTTTGAACTGTGGTGTTGGAGAAAACTCTTGAGAGTCCCTTGGACTGCAAGGAGATCCAACTAGTCCATTCTGAAGGAGATCAGCCCTGGGATTTCTTTGGAAGGAATGATGCTGAAGTTGAAACTCCAGTACTTTGGCCACCTGATGCGAAGAGTTGACTCATTGGAAGAGACTCTGATGCTGGAAGGGATTGGGGGCAGGAGGAGAAGGGGACGGACAGAGGATGAGATGGCTGGATGGCATCATGGACTCGATGGACGTGAGGCTGAGTGAACTCTGCGGGTTGGTGATGGACAAGGAGGCCTGGCGTGCTGCAGTTCATGTCGTCGTAAAGAGTTGGACACAACTGAGTGACTAAACTTAACTGAATGTTGATATTTCAATATAATATTGAAAAATTCAGCTGTTCAAGCATCAACTTAATTGCAGTGAATCAAATAAAATGAAAGAAAAGGCTATGGTTTTTTAAAATCAGGTTGTGTTTTTTAGACTATTATGAGCTATTTTTGCCCAGTGTGTCTTAGTCTTTCTCAGTTGTAGTGAATAGGTAAGATTCTGATGTGTAGGTATTATATTAATATATCATATTTACATTCATTTACTAGCAGTCATAGCATAAAAACAGTAGCGACTGTTTGTTGAAAAATCTGCTTTTAGTAAGGGCATGTACTGCTTCTGGTTGAAAGGGTTAAATGTATAATATATAGAGATTCTGAAGTTGGTTCTGGATTCTTTATTTTTTAAAATTAATTTACCTGAAGAATACTTCCTTTACATTATTGTGACGGCCTCTGCCGCACATCAGCATGAATCAGCCGCAGGTACTACCACACAATTGCACTCATCTCACACGCTAGTAAAGTAAAGTAATGCTCAAAATTCTCCAAGCCAGGCCTCAGCATCACGTGAACTGTGAACTTCCTGCAGTTCAAGCTGGTTTTAGAAAAGGCAGAGGAACCAGAGATCAAATTGCCAACATCCGCTGGATCATGGAAAAAGGAAGAGAGTTCCAGAAAAACATCTATTTCTGCTTGATTGACTATGCCAAAGCCTTTGACTGTGTGGATCACAATAAACCTTGGAAAATTCTGAAAGAGATGGGAATACCACCTAACCTGCCTCTTGAGAAATCTGTATGCAGGTCAGGAAGCAACTGTTAGAAGTGGACATGAACAACAGACTGGTTCCATTTAGGAAAAGGAGTCCGTCAAGGCTGTATTCCCTACGTATTTAATTTCTATGCAGAGTACATCATGAGAAACACTGGACTGGAAGAAACACAAGCTGGAATGAAGATTGCCGGGAGAAATATCAATAACCTCAGATATGCAGATGACCCTGATGGCAGAAAATGAAGAGGCACTAAAAAGCCTCTGATGAAAGCAAAAGAGGAGAGTGAAAACATTGGTTTAAACTCCACATTCCGAAGATGAAGATCATGGCATCCGGTCCCATCACTCCATGGGAAATAGATGGGGAAACAGTGTCAGACTTTATTTTTTTGGGCTCCAGAATCCTTGCAGATGGTGACTGCAGTCATGAAATTAAAAGACGCTTACTCCTTGGAAGAAAAGTTATGACTAACCCAGATAGTATATTCAAAAGCAGAGATATTACTTTGCCGACTAAGGTCCGTCTAGTCAAGGCTTTGGTTTTCCTAGTAGTCATGTATGGATGTGAGACTTGGACTGTGAAGAAAGCTGAGCGCCAAAGAATTGATGCTTCTGAACTGTGGTGTTGGAGAAGACTCTTGAGAGTCCCTTTGACTGCAAGGAGATCCAACCAATCCATTCTGAAGGAGATCAACCCTGGGATTTCTTTGGAAGGAATGATGCTGAAGCTGAAGCTCCAGTACTTTGGCTACCTCATGTGAAGAGCTGACTCATTGGAAAAGACTGTGATGCTGGGAGGGACTGGGGGCGGGAGGAGAAGGGGATGACTGAGGATGAGATGGCTGGATGGCATCATGGACTCGATGGACGCAAGTCTGAGTGAACTCCGGGAGTTGGTGTTGGACAGTGAGGCCTGGCGTGCTGCGATTCATGGGGTCACAAAGAGTCGGACATGAGTGAGCGACTGAACTGAACTGATACGTGTGTATGCCCATCCTGAACCCCCCTCCTGCCTCCCTCCGCACCCCATCCCTCTGGGTTGTCCCAGGGCAGCGGCTTTGGGTACCCTGCTTCAGGCATTGGACTTGGCCTTGTCATCTGTTTTGCGTTTGGTAATGTACATGTTTCTGTGGTGTTCTCTCAGATCATCCCACCTTCGCCTTCTCCCGCTGGTCAGAAGTCTGTTCTTTACGTCTGTGTCTCCTTTCCTGCCCTGCATGTAGGATCACTGGTGCCATCTGTCTAAATTCCGTATATATGTGCGTTAATATACGATGTTTGTCTTTCTCTCCCTGACTTATTTCACTCTGTAGAACAGGCTCCAGTGGTTCTGGAGTTTAAGGTCTGTCTGGCTGTTGAAGCTGACACACCAGTCTTGAGCGGTAGGTATTAGAGTGTCTTCATTTCCCAGCTGAGGAGTTGGGGATGGGAGAGGCTGAGGTATACCACCAGAGTGTACCAGGACTGGTTCTTTCTCAGTTCTCAGGGCTGCGGCTGTGGACCTGGATTTTGAGGCACCGTGCTTTTATCTGTCTGCTGGGTCTGAGGGTGAGAGGTCGTGGTGACCCAGGGTCAGTGCCAGGACCTTGCAGTGCCCCGTGCCACCCGGCCATGGTGAGCCGTGGCGTAAGCCTGAGAAGGCTGTGTTTTTACATAGAGTCAGAAGTCTCTTTGAACTTGTATGGCTAAGTGTAATTAAACCACACGTGTCAATAATGATAAATGTTTAAAAATCAATTAAAATTTTCTTTTGTTGTGTTTTTAAACTCAAGAGATGCTGGTATAGATTTGTATCTTGTGTCAAGTGAACTGACAAGTGTGTTGTGGTTTATGAGCATAAATGGGGAGATAAGTAATAGATCTTTCCAGACTTAAGAAGTGCCCAGGAAAAGCAGAGGCTTTTCCTAATAAAGATATTTCCATTAACATGGGATTATTCATCAGGAATCATCAGAGAATGGTATAGAATTCTCCTGTCTAAGTTAGGGTGAGTAGGCGCTGCAAGGTATCAATACCTTGCTTGCCAGAGGTACATTTTTGTTCTATTCAAAAAAGTGTTGAACCTAGCAAGCATAGGGGGTAGGACTCCATGATGAAGGGAAGCACTGTATTTGGCAGACGAAAAAGCGTCAGCTATGGTGGGATGCATCTCTGTTTCAGAGATGTTACAAAGTGAAGAAAAAGTGAGTCTTAGAATGAATAGAATTAGGTAGTTTCTGTTCTGTGCCACTGCCTGCTGAGAAGAGAAAGAGTGTGTCTTTGAGGGTATGGTCACATATTAAGCATGGGAGTGAGGGGAAGGGCAGAGGCAGGACTATGCAAGAATGGGAGGAGGAGGAACGCGTAAGTCCAGAGCAGACAGAGTTAGCAGCAGGTGTGGCAGCAGCACTAAGGAGCAGGTGTTTCCACAGTGGCCAGGAGTGGGGAATACTCTTAGAGGATCAGAGAGAGGAGGCGGACCGCTGCCGCAGCACGGCAAACAGCGTCACGCTGGTTCAGCAGGAACCGCGGATCACTGTAAAGCAGGCCCTTAAGGGGTGATGCGCGTGGGTAGTGGTCCTCTGAGGTGGTCCTGACTCGGTTACTGAGGAAGCTGAGACTCAGGTTGGCTGACCAGTCATCTGGTGAGTGCCAAGGTCAAGGTGTGAGCCAGGACCGGGGTGATCCTAAAGGTCAGCTTTTTAATTCAATGTGAAATGTGTTTCTCTGGTAGCCTGCTGCATGTCTCTTACTCAGTATGATGCTGTTGAAAAGATAGGTCTTTGTGGAAGAATTAAGCTTTTTTTTTTTGCGTCAAATCATTTGAGTGCTGTATTTTGGTTATTTGGTATTTTTTCCAGTTTTATTGAGATGTCATTGACATACCTCACTGTATAGTTTTAAGATGTAGAGCATAATGGCTTGGATTTACATATATTGTGAAGTGATTACTATAGTAAGTTTAGTTAGCACCCATGATCTTACAAAGATAAAATACAAAGCAATGAAAAACTGCTGTTTCCTTATAATGAGAACTCTTAGGATTTACTCCAGAACTTTCATATATGCCATACAGCAGTGTTCACTGTAGTTACCATGTTGTACAGTTCTGTATTTTTAAAAGAAGTTTATGTTTCATGATTAAAACGGGTAGTTTGGGTCTAGTTGTAGATGATGAGATTAGTCACTAGAAGTCAGATTAGGTTAAGTGCTAAGGGAAAGTCTTGCTTTTCTTTAGTTTTATGATTATTATTTATATGTATTAATATTTAGGGAAGACAAGTTATAAGCATTGTACAAATTTATGGTTATAATTATTATAAATTTTCTCCCTTTTATAGAAAACATAGCTCTGCTGGCAGAAACAGCTTTGAGATTCCTGGAATTAGTACAGCTGAAAAATCTCAACGTGGAAAACGACCCAAATAGTGAAGAAATAGACGAAGTGACACATCCCAGCGGAAACTATGACACAGGTGGTGTGGCCTCCTCTTCCAAGCTCTCTGTTATTTAGAGTGAATTGCTGTTATTTAGAATGTGAACCTGCAGCAGAGTCTCTTTGATAATTCTAGTGTAAAATGAAAGAACACCAGATGTACAGAGGGAAGGAGTCCTGTGTTTGACTGTTCTCTTCTGCTCTTTCTTATGCACTGTTATCTCACCCGAAAATGACCAGCCTGTCACCACAGATTCTAAGCTCAGTAGTTTTTCAGCCAGAATTGACTTGTGTCAACAGCAAAGCTAGCCAAATTATAAAATAATTATAGAATAAAAGGAAAAACATGGACAACACCATAGCTAAGGAATCTAAACCTTTCCTACTTATGTGAGTATATTCTGACATATACTCAGTCATAAACTGTTTATTTCATACTACCTATGATTCTTGTATCAAAACCCATACCTTTTATCATAAAAGAACAGTGTAACGGTGAACTCTGTAAGGTCTATCCCTGGCTCAGGTTTCTCTACATCCAGACGGCTTTTTAACAGGCTTTTAGTTAATGTTTATTGTGTTGAATATTTGTAAGTGAAATAATATACTAAGATGTTTTCTAAGATATTTCTGGTTCAGAAAAACTAGAGAAATCTACTTTTCAGACGGGGAAACAGTGGAAACAGTGGCAGGCTTTATTTTTTGGGACTCCAAAATCACTGCAGATGGTGACTGCAGCCATGAAATTAAAAGACACCTACTCCTTGGAAGGAAAGTTATAACCAACCTAGACAGCATATTAAAAAACAGAGACATTACTTTGTTAACAAAGGTCTGTCTAGTCAAGGCTATGGTTTTTCCAGTAGTCGTGTATGGATGTGAGAGTTGGACTATAAAGAAAGCTGAACGCCAAAGAATTGATGCTTTTGAAGTGTGGTGTTGGAGAAGACTCTTGAGAGTCCCTTGGACTGCAAGGAGATCCAACCAGTCCATTCTGAAGGAGATCAGCCCTGGGTGTTCTTTGGAAGGAATGATGCTGAAGCTGAAATTCCAGTACTTTGGCCACCTCATGCGAAGAGTTGACTCATTGGAAAAGACCCTGATGCTGGGAGGGATTGGGGGCAGGAGGAGAAGGGGACAACAGAGGATGAGATGGCTGGATGGCATCACTGACTCGATGGACATGGGTCTGAGTGAACTCAGAAGATGGTGATGGACAGGGAGGCCTGGCGTACTGCGATTCATGGGGTCGCATAGAGTCGGATACGACTGAGCGACTGAACTGAGCTGCACTGAAGACAGTTGTAGTGTCTCATTTACTTTTTAAATGTATCATTTTATGCAACAAATATTTGGAATTGAGGACACCGGAAGAATTTTAAACTTAGAATGTATCAGAAAGGAAATTCTTCAAATTACTTGGAAAATAATACTGTTGTACATCCTATAAGCATATAATTGGACTGTTAATTTGTTTTTAATATATTTATCTGGCTTCATTGGGCCTTAGTTGGGGCGCTCAGAATTTTCACTGTGTCATTGGGATCTTTGATGGTGGTGCAGGGGCTTGGTTGCTCCAGGGCATGTAGGATCTTAGTTCCCTGACTAGGGTTCACAGCCACGTCCCCTGCATTGCAAGGTGTTTCTTAACCCCTGGACCACCAGGAAAGTCCTTGGATGTTTTAACTGATGAAGTTAGGCAATAATACTTTGGGGGAGTTAATCTAAAGTTTTCCTTAACATGAATATAGAATTGTGTCTTTCAGACCATCTTTTCCCTTGCCAGTGGCTGCCCCAGAAGTGGGCTTTGCCTTCATTCGTTTTGTCAGTCGATAACGGGTAAACATAAGCTTTGCACCAGGCAGTTTGTGTGCTTGCTGTGAGCATTCAGGGATGTGGTGGTAAATGAGACAGAAAAGGTCCCTGCTCTCCTGAGGCTGTTTTAGTAAGGGGGAGACAGCCAACTGAGTAAATAAATGAGTGAAAGATGAAGGGTGGGTAGGAGATAGGATCAGAGAAGGTGATGGTGGCCAGATCATGTGAAGTCTTGTCTGGACTTGCAGTGTGTTTTCTGGCTTTCTGAACTGTAGCTAACCAACACCTGCGCCATCAGATTATATCCTGACCACTCTTAAGCAGCTTCATATCCTTAGGTCAGTCTTATTGGACAGTATCTCTCTGGTGCTTCCCCATTGTTTTTCCTCTGAGCCTCATAAATGGAGCTCGTAAATAGTGAGGTAGTGGCCATGCTTGTACCATCTGCTATTACAGTGTTTTTCAATCCATGCTCCATTTTCCCAGCTAGCCTTCAACGCATTGCGTAGTGGAAAAGCTTAGTGATTGCAGGTTTTCAGTGGTGGCTTCTGTAATCATTCTGTTTCCTCCAAGGAGTGAGAAAGACTGGGTCTGTATGTTTGGAGGAAAGAAAGTTGGTTACATTTTTCTTTGTTTTCTTTTTTTAGAGCTCCAAGCCTTACATGAAATGGTCCAGCAGAAAGTTGTCACTTTGCTGAGTGACCCTGAAAATATCGTGAAACAGACCTTAATGGAAAACGGGATAACAAGGCTGTGCGTGTTCTTTGGACGCCAGAAAGCCAATGACGTTTTGCTGTCCCACATGATCACTTTCCTGAATGATAAAAATGATTGGCATCTGCGTGGAGCTTTTTTTGATAGTATAGTTGGTACGTTTTTGTTTGTTTTTATTTTTATTTTATTTTATTTTTTTAGAATGTTTGTTTTTAAATTGATCTTTAAGATTTGAATTATCTTCTCAAACAGGTAATTTCCATGCAGTACTACCAAATTTCGTTAATAAGGAAATGAATTCCTGGTATTTCTGTCTGTCTTCATGCTTTTGGGTGCTGGGAATATCTTAGCTGATCAAGAGATTGAGACGCACATACAAAGGGATTCCGTGTGGTCATTAAAAAGTGTGTTCTGAAAGAATATTTAATGACCTGGGAAAGTACTATGAAGTATTACTAAAGTGACTGAACTCAGTTGAGTATAGGTAATAATAAATGATATCTTTATTAAAAAGGCTGAATATACTAAGATGTGAACAGTGATGGTTTTTGGGGCTGGGATTACAGGTAATTGGGTTCTTTTTTCATTTTTCCATGTTTGTCAAATTTTCTATAGTAAACATGCATCACTTTTACAATCAGGAAATAACAGTATAATTATGATTGAAAATCAGTCTAATTAAAAAGGAAGCTTACAGGCTTCGCTTCTTGTAAAACCAAAACTTTGTGAGAAATCAGTCGACTTTTTTCCCACTATTTTTTCAAAATGTTGAAATTCTTAATTTTCAGATTTATTTAAAGAAGAGAAATAATCTTGTATTTTATCTACGTATGAGTCCTGTTGTGTTTAGATTCAGAATTAGAAAGAAATGAACTTATTTTGCGTAGATTAAGTCATGTTTTACACTAAGATTTAATATTTTTCATTTTGGAGTAATAACCGATCATTTTCCAACTACTTATACTGACCTTTTCAATTTTAGATTTGGTTATTTATGAAATATTATGTGCTAAAGCTACATTGTTAAAATTACCCGCTAACCCTTTATATATCATTTTACACATGATTGTAAAACTTGTCTATTAACTCAAAAAGCTTAAAAACTGTTCTGCACACTGGTCAGCTTTACAGGTATCCAGACTTTCTCATGTAGCAGAAGCTGTGGAGTTTATAGATTTTGATTTTCAGTAATCTGGGACAGTAACTGATAAAAGGTTTGCTGTTGGATATTTTTCCTAAAAAAATAAAAATAGGAAGGAAACTCATCTAGCAATAGTATTCCTGTTTCTGCAAATATTACTGTATAATGATATAGAGAAAAGGATACTTCCTGCTTTTGAGAAGTCTTGAAATTACTGTTCTTGCTTCATTATAACTGGAGATTGCTGTACCTCCTCTTTTTAGACCTTTCTAGTTTGTTTTTAACTTCTGCATTAGTTTATTGAGTCATCTCAGCCTTCTGTCTTGGATTCCAGCTAACTCAGCTGCTAGACACAGTATCTTTGCTTCTCACCTCCCTCTGTCTGTCTTGCTTTCTCCTTTTAAGTAATCTTGTTTTTATTTCTTTTCTTTGGAAAAGATAGTTCATGAAACTTCATCTACTGGTCAGTTCACGTGGATTTTTTTAGAGACAAGATTGATTGATTGATTTTTTGGCTTCTTCTTTTTTGCACGGTCTTTGTTATTGCACTTGGGCTTCTCTAGTTGCAGCGAGCGAGGACTACTCTCGCTGTAGGGCCTCTCATTGCTGTGGCTGCTTCTGTCGTGGAATGCAAGCTCCGGGCACATGGCTTCAGCAGTTGCAATGTGCAGGCTCAGGAGTTGCGACTTGCAGGCTTTAGGGCATGAGCTCAGTAGTTGTGGCGCACGGGCTTGTTTGCTGCAGAGCATGCGGGATCTTCCCCTACCAGGGGTGGAACCTGTGTCCCTTGTACTTACTGCAAGGTGGAGTTTTAACCTCTGGACCACCAGGGAAACCCCCATGTGTATATTGAAACACGGCCTTTATGTTCTTTTTTCACTTTTAAAGTAATTTTCATTAATTTTTTGTGTATAAAAGTTAATACATACTTGCTATAGAAAAATTGGACTTCCCAGATGGTACTAGTTGCAAAGAAGCTGCCTGCCAATGCAGGAGACGTAAGAGATGTGGGTTTGATCCCTGAGTCACGATCCCCTGGAGGAGGGCCTGGCAACCCACTCTAGTATTCATGCCCGGAGAATCCCCATGGACAGAAGAGCCTGGCGGCCTACAATCCACAGGGTTGCAAAGAGTCTGACATGACTTAGCACAGATGTAGAAAAATTGGAAGATCGAAAAACCTTAAAGAAAACCACTTTCTTCCGGTTCTCTAGCCCATGTACAGCCTCTGTTAATGTTTTGTTTTTTCCCTTCCTCTGGGTCATCCTTGCCTCCTCTTTCTACCCATCATCCCGTTTTGCCATATATGCTGTGAGGCACTGTTATGTACTGGCTAAGAGCGGCAGTGTTGTTTTATTTTTTTAATTGAAGGGTAATAGCTTTACAGAATTTGTTGTTTTCTGTTGAACATCAACATGAATCAGCCATAGGTATACATATGTCCCCTCCCTCTTGAACCTCACTGCCGTCTCCCTCCCCACCCACCCCTCTAGGTTGACACAGAGCCCCTGTTTGAGTTCCCTGCATCATACAGCGAATTCCCATTGGCTCCCTATTTACATATGGTAATGAAAGTTTCCATGTTATTCTCTCCATGCATCTCACGCTCTCCCCCCACCCCCATAAATCTGTTCTCTATGTCTGTTTCTCCATCACTGCCCTACAAATAAACTCATTGGTACCATCTTTCTAGATTCCATATGCATGCATTAGTAAATTACATTTATCTTTCTCTTTCTGACTGACTTCACTCTGTATAATAGGCTCTAGGTTCATCCACCTTATTAGAACTGACTCAGTTGCATTCCTTTTTATGGCTGAGTAATATTCCATTATCTCACTCACAGACACACCTACCCACCCACCCATACCCACACACACACCCCCACACACCCACACACACCCCCACACACCCACCCACACCCACCCCCACCCCCACCCCACACACCCCCACACACACCCACCCACCCACCCACACCCACCCACCCACACCCCCCCCACACACACACCCATACACACCCCACCACCACCACACACCCACCACCACACACCCACCACACACCCACCCACCCACAGCTGCTTTATCCTTTCATCTGTTGATGGACATCTAGGTGGTTCTAGCTGTTGTAAATAGTGCTTCAGTGAACACTGGGGCACAGGTGTCTGTTTTCAGTTGTGCTTCCTCAGGGTATATGCCCAGGAGTGAGATCACTGCATCATATGGTGATTTCATTCCTAGTTTTTTAAAGAAATCTCCATTCTGTCTTTCATGGTGGCTGTATCCGTTTACATTCCCACCGACAGTGCAAGAGCGTTCCCTTTTCTCCATACCCTCTGCAGCATTTATTGTTTGTAGACTTCTTGGTGATGGCCATTCTGACCAGTGTGGGGTGATAGCTCATTGTAGTTTTGATTTGAATTTCTTTAATAATCACTTAGTTGTGTCTGACTCTTTGTGACTCTATGGACTGTAGCCCGCCAGACCCCTAAGTCTGTGGAATTCTCTAGGCAAGAATACTGGAGTGGGTTGCCAGTCCCTCCTCCAGGGGATTTTCCAGTCCAGGGATCACACCTGGGTCTCCCGCCTTGTAGGCAGACTCCTCACCGTCTGAGCCTCCAGGGGTGATAATCAGTGATGCTGAGCGTCTGCTCGTGTGTTTGCTGGCCATCCGTATGGCTTCTTTGCAGAACTGCCTGTTTAGATCTTTTCCCACTTTTTGATTGGGGTTGTTTGTTTTTCTGGTATTGACTTGTAGGAGCTCCTTATATGGTTTGGAAGTTAATCCTTTGTCAGTTGTTTCATCTGCTGTTATTTTCTCCCATTCTGAGCATTGTCTTTTCACCTTGCTTATAGCTTCCTTTGCTGTGCAAAAACCTTTTCAGTTTATTTAGGTCCCGCATGTTTGTTTTTGTTTTTGTTTCCATTACTCTAGGAGGTGGGTCATAGAAGGATCTTGCTTAGATTTGGTTGCTCTTGAATACTTGCGTCAAGTGTTTAAGAGCAGCCACTCTGGACACCAGATTGCTAGGTTTCAAGCTCTGGCTTTGTACCTACTGATTGTGGTTCTAGGGGAAATCAGCTAATCTTCTGTGTGCCTCTGTTTCCTTGTCTGTAAAAATGAGGATACTTTTATTCACTAACCCACTAGTTGTTTTGAAGATAAAATGAATTAACATATGTAATAATGCCTAGCACCTAAGTGCTGTGAATGTATTATGTTACTTCTCAGTCTTGTTGTTTTTTAAACCTTTATCTAGTAATGTGTATATTTTGAACAGCATCTCATGTTATTAAAAATTCTTTAAAACCATAATAAGTAGAAATATTTTATTATAGTTTTACCAAAATTTCAATGAACTGTTCTTTTGAATATTTAGATTGTTTTTACTTTGGTCAACATATATTATACCCATCTGTTCAGTTTAGTTGCTCAGTCTTGTCCAACTCTTGCAACCCCATGGATGGCAGCACGCCAGGCCTCCCTGTCCATCACCAAATCCCGGAGTTCACTCAAACTCATGTCCGTTGAGTCGGTGACGTCATCCAACCATCTCATCCTCTGTCGTCCCCTTCTCCTCCCACCTTCAATTATACATCTAACCATTTACATGAATATTTTCTTCTGATTACTTTCCAGGTTGGGAGTCAGAAATTTTAATTACTGAGTTAAATAATATGAGTATATTTTTAGAACTTGATACATTTTGTAAGCTTTTCAGAGAGATAGTATCACTGTCTACGCTGGTGGGCATTGTTGAGTAGTACTGCACAGCCTTCCAGTGTGGAGTAGGCTGATTCAGTCAGTCTTTGCTGGTAGCTTAAAGTGATGACTTGTTTTGATGTATGTTTATTTCCTTATCATTGAAGGTGAAAAAAATTCCTCATGTTGATTACTCGTTCATATTTCTTACTATGAATTTTTAATTTATTATTTTGGCCCTCATTTTATGATGGTGTTATGCTTTTCTGATAATCTTTTGAGCCTTTTATATCTACATTAAAAACAACATTTTATCACTTCTGTGGCAAATAACCTTTTCTCAAGTAACTTGACTATTATTTTTTATGTTGTTTAAAATAATTTTAGTCTTGTCAACTTACTTGATCTTTTCCTTCTTGATTTTTTTTTTTTTTCACTTTTGCACTTAAATCTTTTTCCATTTCAGAATTAGGTTAATTATATGTTGGGTGCATGTCGTTTTTTTTTTTGTATTAAAGCTTTAGTTTTTTTACATAGACGTAAGAATCCGGCCTGCAATGCAGGAGGCCTGGATTCAGTCTCTGGGTTGGGAAGATCCCCTGGAGGAGGGCATGGCGACCCACTCTAGTATTCTTACCTGGAGAATCCCATGGACAGAGGAGTCTGGCGGGGCTGCAGTCCAAGGGGTTGCAGAGAGTCTGATACAAGTGAGTGACTAAGCACAGCACAGCATGAACTGCTTAATTAATCTTTATTTGGGCTGTGGTGTGAGGTGAAATCTAAATTTTTCTCAGGAATGTAACTAGTTTTCCCAACACCACTTACTAAACATTTCCTTTATTTTCCATTTATTTGTGAAGCTTCTATTAACGTCTGTTGCATGCATATATCTTTTAGGGTCCCTTTTCTAGGTATCCTATTCCACTGATTTTTGTTTTCACTTCTCTCTATTCTATATAGTTATATTATATTTTAATTATTATATATTTATAAGCAACTTTAGTATCTGGTAGAATAAGCTCCCCGAATGTCAGTCTTTTCCAAAATATTTTTGAGCTATTTTAGTTTGTTATACATTTTATTTTGTAAAGTTTCTAAATAGAATTCACTGGAACGTTAGTGTTTTTTTTAACTACAGAAAAAAATTCTAAAATTCTTTCTCAATTATAAGGGAAATATGCTTTTGCAAATTACTCTAAGAAGTGACATATGAAAGGCAGTAGTTGCACTTTGCAGAGGCACACACTCTGGTGTGTGGTTTTGGTTTTTGATGTCTTCAGGAGACTATTGCTACCATATAGAATTTTCATATTGTTCTTTTTAGGAGTATCAATTTTATACTTTATCTCTTGACTTTTTTCTGTGCCAGATGAAGAGTTACCTCACTCATATCATAATCTGATCCCCCTTGTCCTCTGTTTTGAGGTGTTGATCACTGTGTTTGCAGTGGTTGTTTTTAGATTGTTGTTTTTGTAACTTTAATTCAGTTGTTTCTTAATGGGCTTTATGGGGCCTTCTTGATTGGACTCAAAAGAAGTTGTGTTTCCCTCCTTATCTCTCTTT
>NW_017216808.1:0-12952 GCF_001704415.2 Capra hircus | reverse complement strand
CAAATAGACGGGGGGATTGTGAAAACAGTGTCAGACTTTATTTTTGGGGGGCTCCAAAATCACTGCAGATGGTGACTGCGCCATGAAATTAAAAGACGCTTACTCCTTGGAAGGAAAGTTAGGACCAACCTAGAGAGCATATGCAAAAGCAGAGACATTAATTACTTTGCGAACCAAGGCCGTCTAGTCAAGGCTATGGTTTTTCCAGTTGTCATGTATGGATGTGCGAGCTGGGCTGTGAAGACAGCTGAGTGCCGAAGAACTGATGCTTTGGCACCGTGTGCAGGTTTTCGGTGCATAGACAAGAGAAGGTGGAGTCTGCCCTGGAGGTGGTCGCAAGCTCATGGCTGAGCCAGCCAGGCAGGCACACTCCTGAAAGCTCCTGAGCTGCCTTCCTGAGGGAGTGATGTGCGGCAGAGGAAGAGAGCCAGGTCTGCTCCGTCGTGTGGTACCCGGGCATGTTGACACCAGACTAAACACGTAACACGGTGCTGACCATCGTGCCGTCTGCAAAGGGTTTACACTGCCGTGTGTCTTCATCTGAGAGTCAGGCCGACTCTCAACTACACTGGCCGTGGGCATGGCCTGTCACCCTCACATGTGTCTTCTCTTCCTCACTGAACATTCCTTGCCAAGAGGGTTTTGGGGCAATAGGATGTTGGGTTTTTCTCTAGCTTTGTCCAGGGAGGAACGCTTTTTGGTCGTTGGTGGTGTTCGTTTTCCAGCTCTCTCTTTTGGTTTCTTCGGGAATGTGTTCGTGGAACAGCAAGAGCTCCACATCTCCCTTCTGGCTGAGAGGTCACATTTACAACAGCAATGCCTACCTGCAGGTTCTGACCACATTTGCCAAAAGGGCTTCGTCTTGCAGATGACATCTTGAAAGTACCTACACTGTCCTTTCCGTTACCCAAAGCTACTTCAAATGAAATAAAAACAAGAATTCTCAAGTTGAGTCTTACAATATGTGGAGAGTCAGAAAAAATCCCCTGGAGAATGCAAAAGTTACCCCCTCCAGTACCCTGCCCTAGATAATTCGATGGACTGTAAAAACCATGGGGCTGCAAAGAGTCTAACAAGACGAAGCGACCGGAGGTTTCCCTTTCCGACAGGAAAAAAAAAAAATCCATTTTTCTATCATTTCAGTGATTAGCATTGATTGCAGACACCCAAAGAATGGGAAGAAACGGAGAAAGAAGAAGACTAAATGTTGTCAGGTGGGGGAGGGAGGAATGGGGTGTGCTTGACAGGGATCCAGGCTTTGCTGGGAAGTGGGGGGATAGAATGAGAGGGTCCGAATGTAGACAGTGGTGATGGTTACACAGCATTGTGAACGCCTTAATATGCCCAAATTGCATCAAATAAAGGAACATTTATTAACAAAACTTAACCAAAAAAAATACATAAAGCCATAACAAAACCAAAACATCCAAGAAAGCTGCCAGGAAGCAGATGCAAATCAGCTCAGGGGAAGGGCACTCAGTGTGCCCTGGGTGGGGAGGGAGTGGATGGCATCCAGGGGAAGCAGGCAGGGATGGGGGCTGCAGAGCCAACCGCTCCCGCGGACGAAGGGTTTTCAGAAAGGGCTCTGGGGCTCTGTCCAGAGCGGGGGCCGGTTCTCCCTGCAGGGGTGGGTCAGGCATGGTGGGCATCTGGGTCTTGGGCACGAGCCAGGGCAGGCTCTCCCCGCAGAGGTGGTGACGCATCCCCTGACTCGGGTTCTCCTGCCGAAGCCCGAGCAGGTACAGGTGCAGGTGCAGGTGCAGGTGCAGGTGCATGTTCTCGCTGAGGGGCGGGACGTCGGTGCCTGTGGCTGGGGCTCCTGCAGGCACAGAGGCCCCATATGCCCAGGGTGCTGGCCAGAACCCAGCCGGCCAGGTGTCTTGGGCAAGGGAAGTCGCAGGCCTCGATCTCCCCTCAGTGGATCTCTCTCTGCGCCGGGAGACTCCGCTGCTGTAGGGACAGGACTTGCAAGTGGAGTCTGGTTGTCATTAGAGGCCAGAGCTAGAGCTGTGAGAGAAGAGAAGGTTACCCATCGCCAGCATTTTGATGTGTGTATACGGGGACAGAAAGCTTCCCAGAGAATCCCAAAGAATCCCCAGCATAGGATGCGCTCTGACTGCAGTGTGAAAGATGGGTGGTGTGAGGCCAGCCTTTGTTCCAGGCCCAGACCCAGCTCTGGGGGACTCCTCCCAGTGTAGCTCAGCAGCCCCTCCTCACACACTCACATGCACAGCCCCAGCCTCCTCACCTCTGTGCTCTGCCGTGCTGGGCTCCAGGTTCTCTTGCTGCCTCAGAGGCACGGGTTCTCGGGGCTCTGGGTCAGAGCCGGGTGTGCTGAGCTCCGTGGCAGCCTGAGACTGGGCCCCGCCGTGTGTCCTGGCTGGTTTCTGTGGAGCGGGCCTTCCCCGCTTCCTCTCCATTCCCACTTGGGCTGATCCCTCCATGGGCACGCTCACCTGGAGCCTGCACTGGGCCTCACGGGCAGGGGGGTGGTGGTGGTCCGACCCCTCCCTCGGGGAGGTGAACGGGGTGCCCCCCTCATCGGCCACATCCTGGCACGCTCTGAAATGACACTGACCGTCAGCCAGCCCTGCTTGGACTTTACTGAGCTGGGCCTGACCAGTACGGCGGCTGCCTCTGCCCACTTGAAATTCTGCTGCCGGCAGAAACGTGTCTGCTCGGGTACCCACCCTGGACCGAGGAGACCCCTCCCTCCCAAGACCCCCGCCCCCGCCCCGCCCCGACCCCCCCCCCCCCCGAGCACTGGGGTCTTTCCTGGCAGCCGGTGCTGCCTGGACTCTCCCCATCGCGCCCACCCTGCTCTCCCCTGGGGTGTGGACACAGCCAGCCACCCAGCCCACAGACTTCTGACCCACATCGGCCGGGCTTACTTGAGGCAGACATTACCCCGAGAAGCCCTCATCCACACAGACAGGGAAAGGACTCAGGTTCCCCGGGTGGGATGGAGAGGGGACATGGCCCGCCTGGGGCTCCCGTGTTACCTTTCCGTTCCTTCGCGAAAAGGGCCACAGGCCTCTCGGGGGGTTCCGGAGCCACTGTCGAGCGCGATGCCACACGTTCTGCTGCTGAGCTCTCCCGGGGCGACGGCCTCTGGAAGGGGCAAACAACAAAACATCTTGAGAGCCCGCGAACTGGCTGCGGGCTCCTCTCCGCTGTGAAGCCTGGAGACCGCGGGTCCGGGTTCTGTTGGTTCTGTTGCCAGGAAGTGACGTCATCTCCCGGGTTCCCTCGCTGAGGTCCCTTCCACAAAGCTCCCAAGCGAACCTCTGGGTTTTCAGTCTGTTCACCCAGCCCCTTAGGCCATGTGCAGGCACAGTGACACCCACACCCGCCCACCCCACAGCTCTGGCAGGCCTGGGTGCAGCCAGGCCCTCAGCTATGAGGACACAGCTCTTTCAGACAGGCCTCCTTCTTCTCACTGGGACGTGGCCCTGGACAAGCCATATGCCCCTCAGGGTTTCCCCATCCTCTCCATCTGCCAGAGTGGGGGGTCAATGTCCCATCTCCTGCCCTAGGTCTGTCAGCCTTACCGCACCTACATGCCTTTCAACCTGGGGTTGGTATCTCATGGAGCTTGTGCACTGGGCTTCCCAAAGGCAGGCTTCAATCCAGTGCTGACCCTAGCACAGAATGGGGCAGAGACAGGCCTGGATGGGCTCTGGGACCTACGAAAAGGCACTCCCCTTCTGCCTGTTTGGGGACGCCTGCCCACCCCCACCACCAGCGGCCACCCCACAACCACCCCCCACCCCCAATGGAGGACTGAAAGGAAGACTCGAAGGTCACTTTCTCTAATTTAAAAGAGGACCCAACTTTCTGGTCCTCTTTTGCCATGGAGATTCTGCTTCAAGTGCCCCATCTCGGCTTCTGTGGGGGCTGAGCCTATCATGGCTCCCTGCATTCTTCTCTTTTCCTCTCATCACCTTGGGTCATCTTGCCCCTTCTGGGTGGATGGCACTGTCATTGCTTCTAACTTCCACATAGATTTATGAAAAGGTCTGTAAAATCTACTCATTTCCTCTCTTTTGTTCAGTGTCTCTCTCTAGACATGTCTTTCTTTCCTTTCGAAATTCAGTCCTCTGTCTTCCTTTTCCTCTTTCTCCGTGTCTCTCCTGTGGATGGATGGATGCTCTGAATGCACACGTATATTGTGAGCTTCGGTTAGGTTTGAGGGATAGGTTCGAGTGAGATAAAGGGTTTCGGTGGGAGTTGGTGTTGGGGAATGGACAAGGGTGTGTGTTTTTCTTGGAGGCCTGCGTGCGGTTTGTTCTTAGTCTATTTACCTATGAATCGCTTATCAGATCCATCACTGGCAAGTCGTCTCTTATGTTCAGTCTAGTGTCTTTTTGATTTGCGAAAGCTTGATTCCCTGGTGGCTCAGGTGGTAAAGCGTCTGCCCGCATTGTGGAGCCGTGGATTGATCCCCGGGACAGGAAGATCCCCGGAGAAGGAACTGGCAACCCACTCCAGTCCTCTTGCCTAGAGAATTCCATGGATGGAGGAGCCCGGTGGGCTCCAGTCCATGGAGTCACAAAGAGTCGGACACGATGCAGCGACTTCACTTTACTTGTGGTTGGCACAGTCAGATTTGTATTTTCCACAGCCACTAAAGGTTGTGTGCGGGTGCAAGAGCGCCGAGAGTAGCTACTGCACATTCAAGTCAGGAGGGGTGGCCCTGATGAGATAGATGGCCCTCGTCCAAGGTAAGGAGCAGTGGCTGCGCTTTGCTGGAGCAGGCCGTGAATAGATACCCCACGACAAGGGAAGAGAAACCCAAGTAAGACGGTAGGTGTTGTGAGACGACATCAGAGGCAGACACTCTGAGACCGTAATCACAGATGACGAGCCAGTCTGATCACAATGGACCACAGCCTTGTCTGTCTCAATGAAACTAGGCCATGCCGTGAGGGCCACCCCGAGGCGGACGGGTCGTGATGGACAGGTCTGACAGAATATGGTCCGCTGGAGAAGGGAATGGCAAACCACTTCAGTAGTCTTGCCTTGAGGACCCCATGAACAGTATGAAACGGCAAAGTGAAAGGATACTGGAGAGAGGAACTCCCAGGTCGGTAAGTGCCCAGTATGCTACTGGAGGTCAGTGGGAGAAATACCTCCAGAAAGACTGAAGGCATGGAGCCAGAGCCAAAACAATACCCAGTTGTGGATGCGACTGGTGACACAAGCAAGGTCCGATGCCGTAAAGAGCAATATTGCCTAGGAACCTGGAGTGTTAGGTCCGTGAATCAAGGCTACTTGGAAGCGGTCAGACAGGAGATGGCAAGAGTGAAACATCGACATCCTAGGAATCAGCCGAACTAAAACAGACTGGAATGGGTGAATTGAACTCAGATGACCAGTATATGTGCTACTGTGGGCAGGATTCCTTTAGAAAGAAATGGAGTAGCCATCATGGTCAAGAATAGACTCTGAAATGCTGTGCGTGGATGCCATCTCCAAAACGACAGAATGATCTCTGTTCGTTTGCAAGGCAAACCATTCGATACCATGGCAATCCAAGCCTATGCCCCCAACCAGTGACGCCAAAAGAAGTTGCCGTTGAGCGGTTCTGCGAAGACTTTCAAGACCTTTGAGAACTAACACCCGCCAAAAGATGTCCTTTTCATTCTAGGGGTTGGATCACACTAACCTGTTGGAAAATTTTCAAGAGATCGGGATACCAGACCCCCTGACCTGCCTCGTGAGAAACCTACATGCAGGTCAGGAAGCAACCGTTAGAACTGGACGTGGGACAACAGAATGGGTCCCAATAGGGAAGGGAGTACGTCAAGGCTGTAGATTGTCCCCCCTGCTTATTTCACTTATGTGCAGAGTACATCATGAGAAAGGCTGGGCTGGAAGAAGCACAAGCTGGAATCAAGATTGCCAGGAGAAATACCAGTAACCTGAGATATGCAGATGACAACACCCTTATGGCAGAAAGTGAGGAGGAACTCCCAAAGAGCCACTTGATGAGAGTGAAAAGGAGAGTGAAAACGTTGGCTTAAAGCTCAACATTCAGAAAACGAAGATCATGGCATCTGGTCCCATGACGTCCTGGCAAATAGACGGGGGGATTGTGAAAACAGTGTCAGACTTTATTTTGGGGGGCTCCAAAATCACTGCAGATGGTGACTGCAGCCATGAAATTAAAAGACGCTTACTCCTTGGAAGGAAAGTTAGGACCAACCTAGAGAGCATATGCAAAAGCAGAGACATTAATTACTTTGCGAACCAAGGTCCGTCTAGTCAAGGCTATGGTTTTTCCAGTTGTCATGTATGGATGTGCGAGCTGGGCTGTGAAGACAGCTGAGTGCCGAAGAACTGATGCTTTGGCACCGTGTGCAGGTTTTCGGTGCATAGACAAGAGAAGGTGGAGTCTGCCCTGGAGGTGGTCGCAGCTCATGGCTGAGCCAGCCAGGCAGGCACACTCCTGAAAGCTCCTGAGCTGCCTTCCTGAGGGAGTGATGTGCGGCAGAGGAAGAGAGCCAGGTCTGCTCCGTCGTGTGGTACCCGGGGCATGTTGACACCAGACTAAACACGTAACACGGTGCTGACCATCGCTGCCGTCTGCAAAGGGTTTACACTGCCGTGTGTCTTCATCTGAGAGGTCAGGCCGACTCTCAACTACACTGGCCGTGGGCATGGCCTGTTCACCCTCACATGTGTCTTCTCTTCCTCACTGAACATTCCTTGCCAAGAGGGTTTTGGGGCAATAGGATGTTGGGTTTTCTCTAGCTTTGTCCAGGGAGGAACGCTTTTTGGTCGTTGGTGGTGTTCGTTTTCCAGCTCTCTCTTTTGGTTTCTTCCGGGAATGTGTTCGTGGAACAGCAAGAGCTCCACATCTCCCTTCTGGCTGAGAGGTCACATTTACAACAGCAATGCCTACCTGCAGGTTCTGACCACATTTGCCAAAAGGGCTTCGTCTTGCAGATGACATCTTGAAAGTACCTACACTGTCCTTTCCGTTACCCAAAGCCTACTTCAAATGAAATAAAAACAAGAATTCTCAAGTTGAGTCTTACAATATGTGGAGAGTCAGAAAAATCCCCTGGAGAATGCAAAAGTTACCCCCTCCAGTACCCTGCCCTAGATAATTCGATGGACTGTAAAAACCATGGGGCTGCAAAGAGTCTAACAAGACGAAGCGACCGGAGGTTTCCCTTTCCGACAGGAAAAAAAAAAAAATCCATTTTTCTATCATTTCAGTGATTAGCATTGATTGCAGACACCCAAAGAATGGGAAGAAAACGGAGAAAAGAAGAAGACTAAATGTTGTCAGGTGGGGGAGGGAGGAATGGGGTGTGCTTGACAGGGATCCAGGCTTTGCTGGGAAGTGGGGGGATAGAATGAGAGGGTCCGAATGTAGACAGTGGTGATGGTTACACAGCATTGTGAACGCCTTAATATGCCCAAATTGCATCAAATAAAGGAACATTTATTAAACAAAACTTAACCAAAAAAAAATACATAAAGCCATAACAAAACCAAAAACATCCCAAGAAAGCTGCCCAGGAAGCAGATGCAAATCAGCTCAGGGGAAAGGGCACTCAGTGTGCCCTGGGTGGGGAGGGAGTGGATGGCATCCAGGGGAAGCAGGCAGGGATGGGGGCTGCAGAGCCAACCGCTCCCGCGGACGAAGGGTTTTCAGAAAGGGCTCTGGGGCTCTGTCCAGAGCGGGGGCCGGTTCTCCCTGCAGGGGTGGGTCAGGCCATGGTGGGCATCTGGGTCTTGGGCACGAGCCAGGGCAGGCTCTCCCCGCAGAGGTGGTGACGCATCCCCTGACTCGGGTTCTCCTGCCGAAGCCCGAGCAGGTACAGGTGCAGGTGCAGGTGCAGGTGCAGGTGCATGTTCTCGCTGAGGGGGCGGGACGTCGGTGCCTGTGGCTGGGGCTCCTGCAGGCACAGAGGCCCCATATGCCCAGGGTGCTGGCCAGAACCCAGCCGGCCAGGTGTCTTGGGCAAGGGAAGTCGCAGGCCTCGATCTCCCCTCAGTGGATCTCTCTCTGCGCCGGGAGACTCCGCTGCTGTAGGGACAGGACTTGCAAGTGGAGTCTGGTTGTCATTAGAGGCCAGAGCTAGAGCTGTGAGAGAAGAGAAGGTTACCCATCGCCAGCATTTTGATGTGTGTATACGGGGACAGAAAGCTTCCCAGAGAATCCCAAAGAATCCCCAGCATAGGATGCGCTCTGACTGCAGTGTGAAAGATGGGTGGTGTGAGGCCAGCCTTTGTTCCAGGCCCAGACCCAGCTCTGGGGGACTCCTCCCAGTGTAGCTCAGCAGCCCCCTCCTCACACACTCACATGCACAGCCCCAGCCTCCTCACCTCTGTGCTCTGCCGTGCTGGGCTCCAGGTTCTCTTGCTGCCTCAGAGGCACGGGTTCTCGGGGCTCTGGGTCAGAGCCGGGTGTGCTGAGCTCCGTGGCAGCCTGAGACTGGGCCCCCGCCGTGTGTCCTGGCTGGTTTCTGTGGAGCGGGCCTTCCCCGCTTCCTCTCCATTCCCACTTGGGCTGATCCCTCCATGGGCACGCTCACCTGGAGCCTGCACTGGGCCTCACGGGCAGGGGGGTGGTGGTGGTCCGACCCCTCCCTCGGGGAGGTGAACGGGGTGCCCCCCTCATCGGCCACATCCACTGGCACGCTCTGAAATGACACTGACCGTCAGCCAGCCCTGCTTGGACTTTACTGAGCTGGGCCTGACCAGTACGGCGGCTGCCTCTGCCCACTTGAAATTCTGCTGCCGGCAGAAACATGTGTCTGCTCGGGTACCCACCCTGGACCGAGGAGACCCCTCCCTCCCAAGCCCCCCGCCCCCGCCCCCGCCCCCGCCCCCCCCCCGCTCCCCCGAGCACGTGGGGTCTTCCTGGGCAGCCGGTGCTGCCTGGACTCTCCCCATCGCGCCCACCCTGCTCTCCCCTGGGGTGTGGACACAGCCAGCCACCCAGCCCACCAGACTTCTGACCCACATCGGCCGGGGCTTACTTGAGGCAGACATACCCCGAGAAGCCCTCATCCACACAGACAGGGAAAGGACTCAGGGTTCCCCGGGTGGGATGGGAGAGGGGACATGGCCCGGCCTGGGGCTCCCGTGTTACCTTTCCGTTCCTTCGCGAAAAGGGCCACAGGCCTCTCGGGGGGTTCCGGAGCCACTGTCGAGCGCGATGCCACACGTTCTGCTGCTGAGCTCTCCCGGGGCGACGGCCTCTGGGAAGGGGCAAACAACAAAACATCTTGAGAGCCCGCGAACTGGCTGCGGGCTCCTCTCCGCTGTGAAGCCTGGAGACCCGGGGTCCGGGTTCTGTTGGGTTCTGTTGCCAGGAAGTGACGTCATCTCCCGGGTTCCTCGCTGAGGTCCCTTCCACAAAGCTCCCCAAGCGAACCTCTGGGTTTCAGTGTGTTCACCCAGCCCCTTAGGCCATGTGCAGGCACAGTGACACCCACACCGCCCACCCCACAGCTCTGGCAGGCCTGGGTGCAGCCAGGCCCTCAGCTATGAGGACACAGCTCTTTCAGACAGGCTCCTTCTTCTCACTGGGACGTGGCCCTGGACAAGCCATATGCCCCTCAGGGTTTCCCCATCCTCTCCATCTGCAGAGTGGGGGGTCAATGTCCCATCTCCTGCCTAGGTCTGTCAGCCTACCGCACCTACATGCCTTTCAACCTGGGGTTGGTATCTCATGGAGCTTGTGCACTGGGGCTTCCCAAAGGCAGGCTTCAATCCAGTGCTGACCTAGCACAGAATGGGGCAGAGACAGGCCTGGATGGGCTCTGGGACCTACGAAAAGGCACTCCCCTTCCTGCCTGTTTGGGGACCCTGCCCACCCCCACCACCAGCGGCCACCCCACAACCACCCCCCACCCCCAATGGAGGACTGAAAGGAAGACTCGAAGGTCACTTTCTCTAATTTAAAAGAGGACCCAACTTTCTGGTCCTCTTTTGCCATGGAGATTCTGCTTCAAGTGCCCCATCTCGGCTTCTGTGGGGGGCTGAGCCTATCATGGCTCCCTGCATTCTTCTCTTTTCCTCTCATCACCTTGGGTCATCTTGCCCCTTCTGGGGTGGATGGGCACTGTCATTGCTTCTAACTTCCACATAGATTTATGAAAAAGGTCTGTAAAATCTACTCATTTCCTCTCTTTTGTTCAGTGTCTCTCTCTAGACATGTCTTTCTTTTCCTTTCGAAATTCAGTCTCTGTCTTCCTTTTCCTCTTTCTCCGTGTCTCTCCTGTGGATGGATGGATGCCTCTGGAATGCACACGTATATTGTGAGCTTCGGGTTAGGTTTGAGGGATAGGTTCGAGTGAGATAAAGGGTTTCGGTGGGAGTTGGTGTTGGGGAATGGGACAAGGGTGGTGTGGTTTTTCTTGGAGGCCTGCGTGCGGTTTGTTCTTAGTCTATTTTACCTATGAATCGCTTATCAGATCCATCACTGGCAAGTCGTCTCTTATGTTCAGTCTAGTGTCTTTTTGATTTGCGAAAGCTTGATTCCCTGGTGGCTCAGGTGGTAAAGCGTCTGCGCCGCATTGTGGAGCCGGTGGATTGATCCCCGGGACAGGAAGATCCCCGGAGAAAGGAACTGGCAACCCACTCCAGTCCTCTTGCCTAGAGAATTCCATGGATGGAGGAGGCCCGGTGGGCTCCAGTCCCATGGAGTCACAAAGAGTCGGACACGATGCAGCGGACTTCACTTTACTTGTGGTTGGCACAGTCAGATTTGGTATTTTCCACAGCACTAAAGGTTGTGTGCGGGTGCAAGAGCGCCGAGAGTAGCTACTGCACCATCTCAAGGTCAGGAGGGGTGGCCCTGATGAGATAGATGGCCCTCGTCCAAGGTAAGGAGCAGTGGCTGCGCTTTGCTGGAGCAGCCGTGAATAGATACCCCACGACCAAGGGAAGAGAAACCCAAGTAAGACGGTAGGTGTTGTGAGACGACATCAGAGGCAGACACTCTGAGACCGTAATCACAGATGACGAGCCAGTTCTGATCACATGGACCACAGCCTTGGTCTGTCTCAATGAAACTAGGCCCATGCCGTGAGGGCCACCCGAGGCGGACGGGTCGTGATGGACAGGTCTGACAGAATATGGTCCGCTGGAGAAGGGAATGGCAAACCACTTCAGTAGTCTTGCCTTGAGGACCCCATGAACAGTATGAAACGGCAAAGTGAAAGGATACTGAGAGAGGAACTCCCAGGTCGGTAAGTGCCCAGTATGCTACTGGAGGTCAGTGGAGAAATACCTCCAGAAAGACTGAAGGCATGGAGCCAGAGCCAAAACAATACCCAGTTGTGGATGCGACTGGTGACACAAGCAAGGTCCGATGCCGTAAAGAGCAATATTGCCTAGGAACCTGGAGTGTTAGGTCCGTGAATCAAGGCTACTTGGAAGCGGTCAGACAGGAGATGGCAAGAGTGAACATCGACATCCTAGGAATCAGCGAACTAAAACAGACTGGAATGGGTGAATTGAACTCAGATGACCAGTATATGTGCTACTGTGGGCAGGATTCCTTTAGAAGAAATGGAGTAGCCATCATGGTCAAGAATAGACTCTGAAATGCTGTGCGTGGATGCCATCTCCAAAACGACAGAATGATCTCTGTTCGTTTGCAAGGCAAACCATTCGATACCATGGCAATCCAAGCCTATGCCCCAACCAGTGACGCCAAAGAAGTTGCCGTTGAGCGGTTCTGCGAAGACTTTCAAGACCTTTGAGAACTAACACCCGCCAAAAGATGTCCTTTTCATTCTAGGGGTTGGATCACACTAACCTGTTGGAAAATTTTCAAGAGATCGGGATACCAGACCCCCTGACCTGCCTCGTGAGAAACCTACATGCAGGTCAGGAAGCAACCGTTAGAACTGGACGTGGGACAACAGAATGGGTCCCAATAGGGAAGGGAGTACGTCAAGGCTGTAGATTGTCCCCCTGCTTATTTCACTTATGTGCAGAGTACATCATGAGAAAGGCTGGGCTGGAAGAAGCACAAGCTGGAATCAAGATTGCCAGGAGAAATACCAGTAACCTGAGATATGCAGATGACAACACCCTTATGGCAGAAAGTGAAGAGGAACTGAAAGAGCCACTTGATGAGAGTGAAAGAGGAGAGTGAAAACGTTGGCTTGAAGGTCAACATTCAGAAAACGAAGATCATGGCATCTACTCCCATGATGTCGTGACAAATAGAATGGGAATTTTGAAAACAGTGTCAGACTTTATTTTGGGGCGGCTCCAGAATCACTGCAGATGGTGATTGCAGTCATGGAATTTAAAGACACTTACTCCTTGGAAGTAAATTTATGACCAACCTCGAAAGGATATTGAAAAGCAGAGACATTAATTACTTTGCAAGCCAAAGTCGGTCTAGTCAAGGCTATGATTTTTCCAGTTTTCATGTATGGATGATAGCACTGGTCTGTGAAGGAAGCTGAGTGGTGTAGAATCGATTCTTTTGATCTGTGGTGTTGGAGAACACTCTTGAGAGTCCCTTGAAGATCAAGGACCCATCGCAGTCAGCATTCTGAAGCAGATCATTCCTGGGATTCTTTGGAAGGAAAAATGCTAAAGCACAAACTCCATTACTTTGCCACCTCATGAGAAGAGTTGACTCATTGGAAACGTCTCTGATGCTGGGAGATATTGGCAATGGGGAAGAAGGGGATGACATAGGATGAGATGGCTGGATGACATCATTGACTTAATGGACCTGAATCTGAGTGAATTCCAGGAGTTGGTGATGAACAGGGAGGCCTGGTGTGCTGCGATTCATGGATAGCAGAGTGTCAGTCTAGATTGAGTGACTGATCTGAGCTGAACTGAATACAGAAATGAAGAGAGGAGGCCCATTGTGGCTATTTTTCACCCATTGGAAAATTAATTGGATCCCTGCCTCACAAAAGCACCAAAAGCAATTAAGACACATACTAAGAACCAA
>NW_017216807.1:0-12954 GCF_001704415.2 Capra hircus | reverse complement strand
CAATGGCCCTGAGGCCCTGCACCCAGGGAGGGATCCTACCCCCAGGGGAAGTCAAAGCAAACCTCCAACAGCTGTTTTCTCATATTTCCTCTGCAGGAGGGAGCTAGTGAGCCAGGTCTGTCTGGAACGTTCTTGGATCCTGCGGGAAATCATCCTGGGAGCCCACTGGATACGCAGTCGTAGGGGCTAAAATTCGCATTTTCCTTCTTGGAGCCTAACGCAGTACGCCTAGCAACTGCTTGAAATCCATCCTGTTGCTGTTTTCTTCCTCTGACAGAGCGAGCTTTGCTCCCCATTTTGGGATTTCAGAAGCAAGGTGGTGGCTGCAACTCCTTGCCTGGGGTCATTGAGGTGCAAGGTGCCCTCGACCAGGTGACCCCAGCATGACACCTGGCCCCCTCAGACCACTCCCGCAGCAGTCCCCATGGGCAGGACTGCTCTCAACTAGGAATGTGTTTGCAAGGCCAGGAAACTGCAGGGAGACACAAGGCCCTGATTCTGGAATTGAGTCTGTTGGAACAGGCCTGCAGGTCTTCTGTCTAACAAGCAAACATTGCTGCAAGATACAGGCCTGAAAAACACTCTTGGCTGCCTTTCCTTCCTCAAGGAAGAGAGTTTTCTCAGCCTCCTGTGGGCTGAGAGTCACACAGGGCTGAAAAGCACTTGCTGGGAGATTCTTTTTCATTGGCCATGGCCCTGAGGCCCTGTGCTCAGGGAGGGCTCCCTCCCTCCAGGGAAAGTCAAAGAAGCTCCAAACGGCTGTTCAATCATGTTTCTGAGAGAGTCATTGCCAAGGCAGGTTTCTAAGAAGTTCAAGGGGTCCCAAGGAGAGAGGGGTCTAGAATTCTCAAGGAGGAAGAAAGGACAAACTGTTTTCCCCTCTACATTCCTTAGGATTATATAACAATCATGCATCTTCTTGAGGACGGTCTCTGGAAAAAACCTTCTGGCTAATCCTGTTATCTTAAAATGTAAATTATGGGAGTAGGTCTAGTGAGTCTTTACAACCTCCAGACATTTTTTTGTTCGTCATAACTTATTGGAGAGTATATAACTCCATTACTAACACTAGCAAGGGGGTACGTTTTCTGCCCCTTGTGATGTCTCTGTCAGAAGCTTTCTCTATCTCCTTTATACTTTAATAAAACTCTATTGCACAAAAGCTCTGAGCAATCAAGCCTCGTCTTGGGCCCTGGATTGAATTCTTCTCCTCCATAAGCCAAGAATCCCAGCATCTTTTCGTGGTTCAGCAACAATATTTCATTTCCTCTGCAGGAGAGAGCTAGTGAGCTTAGGTCTGTCTGGAACATTCTTGATCCTGTGGGGAAAATATCCTGTGCACACATCTGGATACTGGGCCTAGAGGCAAAATTTGCATTTCTTTCCCGGGGAGCCCTAACGTGGTGTGACTTAGCAACTGCTTGAAAATCCATCCCATTGCTGTTTTCCTCCTTCTGACAGAGCTGGCTTTGTTCCCTGCTTTGGGATATCTCAACCGAAGGGCCGGTCCATAGCTACTCGCCTGGGGCCCATTGGATGTGCAAGGTGCCCTCGACTAGGTGACCCTAGCATGGCACTCAGCCCGCTCAAACACACTCCCGAGGCTTCTTTCTCATGGGAAGCACTGCTCCAACCTAGGAATGTGTCTGCAATGCTTGGAAAGTGCAGTGAGACACACAGCCCTGACTCTGCAATTGAGGCCCTCAGAGCAAGCCTGCAGCTCTGATGTCTGAGAAGCAAAACACTTGCTGCAAGAGAGGCCTGAAAACACACTCTCTGTGGATGACTTTCCTTCCTCTAAGGAAGATAGTTTTCCCAGTCTCCTGCTTCCTGAATGTCACACAGCTGGAATGCGCTTGCTTGGAGGTCGTGATTCAGTGGCAATGACCCCTGAGGCCCTTTGCCCAGGGAGGGCTCCCACACTCACAGGCAAATCAAAGCAACTTCCAAGTGAGTCAGCTCTTCACATCAAGTGGCCAAAGTATTGGAGTTTCAGGTTCAGTATTAGTCCTTCCAATGTATATTCAGACCTGATTTCCTTTAGGATGGAGTGGTTGCGTCTCCTTGTAGTCTAAGCGACCTACAAGCATCTTCTTCAACACCACAGTTCAAAAGCATCTAATTTTCAGCTGTCACTTTCTTTATAGTACATCTTTCATATCCATCCATGACATATGGAAAAACCATAGCCTTGACTGGATGGATCTTTGTTGGCAAAGCAACGTCTCGGCTTTTTAATATGCTGTCTAGTTTGGTCATCACTTTTCTTCCAAGTCATAAATATGTTTTAAGTTCATGGAGGCAGCCATCACCTGCAGTGATTTCCAAGCCCCCAAAATAGTCTGCTGCTGTTTCCAATGTGTTCCCATCTATTTGCCATGAAGTGATGAGACTGGATGCAATGATTTTAGTTTTCTGAATGCTGAGCTTTAAGCTAACTTTTTCACTCTCCTCTTTCACTTTCATCAGGAGACTCTTTAGTTCTTCTTCACTTTCTGCCATAAGGGTGGTGTCATCTGCATATCTGAGATTCTTGATATTTCTCCCAGCAATCTGGATTCCAGCGTGTGCTTCCTCCAGCCCAGTGTTTCTCATGATGTACTCTGCATATAAGTTAAATAGCAGGGTGACAATACACTGCCTTGACATATTCCTTTTCCTATTTAGAACCAGTCTGTTGTTCCATGTCAGTTCGAACTGTTTCTTCCTGACCTGCATACAGGTTTCTCAAGAGACAGGTCAGGTGGTCTGGTATTCCCATCTCTTTCAGAATTTTTCCCAGTTTATTGTGATCCACACAGTCAAAGGTTTGGCATAGTCAATAAAGCAGAAATAGATGTCTTTTTTTCTGGAACTCTCTTGCTTTTTCAATGATCCAGTGGATGTTGGCAGTTTGATCTCTGTTTCTCTGCATGTTTTAAATCCCTCTTGAACATTTGGAAGTTCACAGTTCATGTGAACTTGGAGAATTTTGAGCATTACTTTACTAGTGTGTGAGATGAGTGCAATTGTGCAGCAGCTTGAATATTCTTTGTCATTGCCTTCTTTGGGATTGGAATGAAAACTGACCTAATGACTAGATGTTTTCAATTGCATATGCTGAAAGAACTGGCTGTGCAGTTTTGAAGAAAAAAAAATCATTTTAACCCATTTTCTCTGAAGTGCAAGCATATCATGGCCATCCCTGAATCATAAAGTCACCTTTTCTTTATGTAGTTCATAGTTTCATGCCTAAATTATAGCCAACTCATGCTCAAATTGACTCTGATGTCAGGGGCAGATCAACTAATAAAAAGCTTGGATTGTCCCTCTGGAGGAAAGTGAGATCTTTGTCCCACGAGAAGAATCTGAAGGGTTAAGGAACTTGCAAGAGTGGGGAAAGCTTAGTCCATCCTACATGTACCAAAATCTTAAATAAGGCTTATTTGCTTTACCGAAGTAAACAAACAGATGATGAAAACAATTATAAATCAATGAAAGGTAAAGAAACTCATAGTCTGTTATCAAAAATTGCATTCTAAGAAAACTTTGTTCTCTTAACCTAGAGAGGAGACTAAATTCCATCTGGTACCAGCTTACCAGAAGACAAACAAACAAACAAACAAATTATCGGTAAGCTTAAAAAATGTATATTCCATATATCTTGAAGTAGCAGTATTTCTGTAAAGGCATCAGTGTGAAATCATAGAAGACATGGTTAAAACCTGATTAAATAGAAATTGACAATGTAATCTGGTCACTGCTGCGACTTGAAATGCTTTAATATGATAACTGGAATTATAACTGACAGCATTTGACCAGGACATATCAGATTTTCACGGATGTCAGATAATTTCTAGGATATCTATATTAGGAACTGAAGGAATCTTTGAACCTAGGAAAGAAAACAACAGTCTCAAAGGCCCTTGCTGAATATCTATCAGCAAGGAATGTCTTGCAAGGATCGCAAAATGAAGGGAAAATACACCGACCTGCCTCTGCAACTTCGGTCCTCTGAGCAGATCTGGAGGTCTCCCTTTGTATAAGCTAACCTGTTCCTTCCAAATAGAGGTTTGCAACACAAAACAAGTGGCCGCCTATTCTTCCTCGAAGGAGGATCTCTTTCCCCACATCCTGCGAACTCCCTTTCCCAGCCTCAGGAAAAGCGCGTCTTGCAGTTCCTTTCAGAAAATCCTATGGACGGAGAAGCCTGGTAGGCTGCAGTCCGTGGGGTCGCTGAGGGTCGGACACGACTGAGCACTGCACTTTCATTTTCACTTTCATGCATTGGAGAAGCAATGGCAACCCACTTACTGTTCTTGCCTGGAGAATCCAGGACGGGGAGCCTAGTGGGCTACCGTCTATGGCGTCGCACAGAGTCGAACACGACTGAAGCAACTTAGCAGCAGCAGCAGCAGCAGTTCCTTCTTAGGGGCATTATCCCTGAGATTGGGACCTGGAAGGCAGAGCCACCTCCACACACACTCTTTTCTGTCCCTTTCCTCTGGAGGAGAGCTCTAGTGAGCCTAGGTCTGTCAGGAAAATTCTTGGCTTGACGGGATCACACCCGGTGTGTGAACCTGCATACCCGACCTAGGGGCCACAGGGCACCTGTTTTGCTCGAGTGGGTCCTGGAGGGGTGCAGCATAGCAAGAGCTTAAAAATCCATCCAATTTTGTCTTTTTTTTTAACCTCGGAGAGAAACGAGTTTGCTCACCTCCACCCTTTGGCAGTGTGGAGGGAAGAGGGCACCACCCTCTCCCAAAGGGGACATAGGGCCTACCAGGAGAGAAAGGCCCTTGAGGAGCTGAGCCCAGGTAGCAGCCAGTGATGTCAAGCACACTCCCGCTGCTTGCTTCTTCATGGGCACTCCCACGATCTGCTAGGAATGTCTTTGCAAGGATCTCAAAGGGAAGGGGAGATACATGGCCCTGTCTCTGGAACTTCAGTCCTCTGAGCAGATCTGGAGGTCTTGAGTTGTATAGCAAACCTGTTCCTTCCAAATAGAGGCTTGCAAACACACCCCGGTGGTTGCCTCTTCTTCCCGAAGAAGTCTTTCTTCCCCACATGCTGCGAACTCCCTGTCCCAACCTCCAAGAATAGCGCTTCTTGCCATTCCTTTCTTAGAGGCAGTTATCCCTGAGCTTGGGCCGTAGGGAGTAGCCCACACTCACAGGGAAAGGCAAAGACTCCTCCATACATCTCCTCTATCCCTTTGCTCTGGAGGAGAGCTCTAGTGAGCCTAGGTCTTTCAGGAAAATTCTTGGCTTGGACAGGATCTCACCCTGTTTGTGAACCTGCATACCAACCAGGGGCCACAGAGCACCTGTTTCAGTAAAGTGGGCCCTGAAAGGGTGCAGCCTAGCAAGAGCTTGAAAATCCATTCAATTGCTGTTTTTGTACCTCTGACAGAGCGAGCTTGGCTCCACCCTTTGGCAGTGAGGAGAAAAGAGGCATGACACCTCCCCAAGGGGACATGGGGCCTATTCGAGAGGAAAGGCCCCTTGTGGAGATGAGGCCAGGAAGGCACACAGTCGTGTCAAACACACTCCACTGCTTGCTTCTTCAGGGGCACTCCCGCTATCAGCTAGGAATGTCTTTGCAATGATCACAAAGGGAAGGGGAGATACAGGGACCTGCTTCTGGACCTCGGTGCTCTGAGCAAATCTCGAGGTCTCCCGTTGTTGGTCAAGGTCAAGGTCAAGTTCAAGTTCAAGGTCAAGTTCAAGTTGAAGTTCAAGTCAAGGTCAAGTTCAAGTCAAGGTCAAGGTCAAGGTCAAGTTCAAGTCAAAGTTCAATTCAAGTTCAAGGTCAAGGTCAAAGTTGAAGTTAAGGTCAAGGTAAAGTTCAAGTTGAAGATCAAGGTCAAGGTCAAGTTCAAGTCAAGGTCAAGGTCAAGTCAAGGTCAAGGTTCAAGTTCAAGTCAAGTCAAGTTCAAGTCAAGGTAAGTTCAAGTTCAAAGTTCAAGGTCAAGGTCAAGTTCAAGGCAAGGCCAATTTCAAGTTCAAAGTCAAGGTCAAGGTCAAGTTCAAGGTCAAGGTCAAGTTCAAGGGCAGGGCAAGGCAAGACCAAGACAAGGCAGGGCAAGGCAAGGCAAGGCCAGGCCAAGGCAAAGGCCAAGGCCACAAGCGAAGCCAAACCCGTAACGCCTGACAAAAGGCAGAAGCCACTAGGCCCCTGTGCAGAGGAAGCCACTGAAGGCAGCAAGGCCACAGAGCTCCCCGACTCCCATTCCACAGGAAGATGTGAGGATAAAGGGCCTCATCCCCAGCACAGCACCTGCTCCCACCACCCCCGCAACCCCGGCCCGCCCCCCGCAGCACGCCCCCTGAAACAACACTGTCTTCCAGAAAAGAGAACGGAGAAGCCATGTGTGTGCCAAAGGAGCAAGATGAACGAACGATGCCACGCCTCCCGAATTTGGGCACACCTGACGCCTCGGAACCCGGGCCTGGCCGATGGTCCCAGCCGTTCTCGGGTGGGAGGGGGGTCAACACATTGGCCGAGAGCCCTTGCCCAGGCCCGCAAATCCCCTGAGATGTGATCCGACCACAGGGACCGAGGGCAAACGTACCGCTTGAGGTGCTGGAGGAGCCGAACCAAGCCATGGTGGGAGAGGCACACGGGCACGCTGCAGACTGCTGGCCGAGTGGGCGGGGACCCAGCAGCTTAGGACTCTGGAGAACGGGAGGCGTCTCCGCCACCATTGACGTCAATAGGGTTTGGGTGGGTAGATGGTGGGGGTCGCCCCTGGCCTCTTTCCAAGCAGAGACCCTGGACGGAGTCCCGTGGAGCGAGTGGGCTTTTCCGGGCACGGCTGAGCCTGGACCGCCAAGATCCCCGTTGGGGTGGGCGGGCAGTTCGCGGCGCTTTGGTTTGTGCCCTCCCTCGCAGCGGGGGGTGGGATCAACCCCGGTGGATCAATCAGGGGCCCTCAGCAGTGCCAAGGGAGCTCACCGCCCAGGAAACGCCCCAAGGTCCCTTTGAATTGGCCACCACGCCCCTTTCCCAGCCTGCCTTGCTCTGGGATTTCCCGCCTTTTCACATTCCACAGGTCCCTGGGCCTCGACTGTCCCCCGCTGGCTCCTCCGAGGCATTCCGGGACACCAGACGCTCTCTCCAGCGCTTCCACCTAGATGCCTCGCTGTCCTCGCCTCCGTTTCCCCCATGCCCTCCCCAACTTCTCCATGGGCTCTTGGCATCCTTTCCCTACAGCAGTCCCAGAGTGCCACCGCCGAGGGCTTTGAGTTGCCTGGAGCCCAAGGCTCCGGCCAGAGACCTGAGGGGCCAGCGTCTGGACTGGCAGCTAATGCCATTTGGGGCTTTTCTCACGTGGAGCCTGAGGCCCGCACCTCCGCGGGCAACCCCCCAGCGCGAGTGCTCTGGAGACACCCGCCCAAGGGGACAGTGTATCCCTACTGTGGGGAAGGAGGTTCCTGTTTTCCCTGCACTGGTTCGACTTTCACGCCGAGGATCGACTCACACCATGGTGGCAAGTGGAATAGCCCTGTGGGAAAGCCTCATGGGAAAGACTCCAGGGAAAGCCACAGATTCCTTGATCCACGAGAAGGGAAGCGTGACACTGCTGCTACCGCTCGGAGGAAAGCGCACGTGCATGACCCCACTCGAGCCGAGGACTGACGCAAGCTTGGGAGACTCCAGAAGTACGCCAAGATCCATGTCAGCACTGGAGAGGAATCCTCAGGTTCCGGTCCCGACTCCACACAAGGTCTTAGGCCCCGGCATCGACGGGAGAGGAATCCTGAGAGGCCCCCTAGTACCTCGCATGGGGACTGGCCTTTCCTGAGGTCACCAGAGCGGGTCCCTGAGGTCTCCGTCGTAACTCGAGAGCACCTGCCGCAACTCGAGAAAATCCAGGAGGTTCTCCCTGCAGGCGAGATGAGGCCCGTTTCCACTGAGGTGTCTCGAGGCTAATCACACGTGAACTCTGGAACTTCTAAAGAGTCTTTCACAGTCATGCTGCAACTCAAGAAGTTCCCCGACATACCCGTCTCCACTCAAGAGGAAGCACGAGGGTCCCGGCCACATCCAGAGGAGCTCGTTTCCGGCTCGTAGCTCGAGATGAGGGATCCTTTCCCTACTTGGTCGGGAAAGAATTCCCCGGCATTCCCATCGCATCTCAAGAGGAGGCGCTCTCCAAAGGAAAGGGGAGAGGAACTGCAGGGTCGTGCCACCATTCCAAGACTCCCCAGATGTCTCAGTCCATTCCATAGGAACCTGTTTTCCCTGCACTGCCTCGGCTTTCACGCCGAGGATTGACTCACACCACCGAGACACGTGGGACAGCCCTGTGGAGAGCCTCGTGGGAAAGACTCGAGGGAAAGTCACAGATCCCTTGGTCCACGCAAGCAGAAGCGTGACACTGCTGCTACAGCATGGGAGGAAAGGGCACGCTCATGCCCCACTCGAGACGAGGCCTGAATCCCCTGGGGAGAATCCAGAGGTAGCCCAAGATCCATGTCAGCACTGGAAAGGAATCCTCAGGTTCCGGTACCGACTGCACACAAGGTCTTAGGCCCCGACATCGACAGGAGAGGAATCCCGAGAAGACCCCGAGCAACTCGCATGGGGACTGGCCTTTCCTCAGGCCACCAAAGCGGGTCCTTGAGGTCCAGGTCGTAAGTCGAGAGCACCTGCCGCAACTCGAGAATATCCAGGAGGTTCTCCCCTCCAGGTGAGCTGAGGCCCATTTCCGCTAAGGCGTCACGAGGCTAATCACACCTAAACTTTCGAACTTCCAAAGAGTCCTTCACACCCTTGCTTCAACTCAAGAAGTTCCCCGACATACCCGTCTCCACTTGAGAGGAAGCACAAGAATCCCGCCCATATCCAGTGGAGCCCCTTTTCTGCCTCATAGCTCGAGAGGAGGGATCCTTTCAGTGCATGGTCGGGAAAGAATTCCTTGCATTCCCATCGCATCTCAAGAGGAGGCGCTCTCCACAGGAAAGGCGAGAGGAACTCCAGGGTCATGCCACCATTCCCAGAGTCCCCCATATGTCTCAGTCCATTCCAGGGAAACCTGTTTTCCTGGCACTGCCTCCACTTTCAAGCCGAGGATCGACTCACACCACGGTTGCACGAGGGAAAGCCCTGTGGGAAAGCCTCGTGAAAGCCTCGTGGGAAACGCTCGAGGGAAAGCCACTGATCCCTTGATCCACACGAAGGGAAGCGTGACACTGCTGCTACAGCTCTGGAGGAAAGCACACGTGCAAGCCCCACTCGAGACGAGGACTGACTCCCCTGGGGAGACTCCAGAAGTACCCAAGATCCATGTCAGCACTGGAGAGGAATCCTCAGGTTCCGGCACCGACACGACACAAGGTCTTAGGGCCTGGCATCGATGGGAGAGGAATTCCGAAAGGCCTCTGAGCAACTCGCATGGGTACTGGCCTTTCCTGAGGCCACCAGAGCGGGTCCCTGAGGTCCCCGTCCTAAGTCGAGAGCACCTGCCGCAACTCGAGAATATCCAGGAGGTTCTCCCTCCAGGCGAGATGAGGCCCTTTTCCGCTGAGATGTCTCGAGTCTAATCACACCTAAACTCTGGAACTTCGAAAGGGTCCTTCACACCTTTGCTTCAACTCAAGAAGTTCCCGACATACCCGTCTCCACTCGAGAGGAAGCACGAGAGTCCAGCTCACATTCAGATGAGCCGTGTTTCCGCCTCCTAGCTCGAGAGGAGGGATCCTTTCCCTGCGTGTCCGGAAAGAATTCCGGTTTCCCGTCGCATCTCAAGAGGAGGGGCTCTAAACAGTAAAGGTGAGAGGAACTCCAGGTTGTGCCACCATTCCCTGAAAGCCCCGGATGTCTCAGTCCATTCCAGGGAAACCTGTTTACCCTGCACTGCTCGACTTTCAAGCCGAGGATAGAGTCACACCACGGTGGCACGTGGGAGAGCCCTGTGGGAAAGCCTCGAGGGAAGCCTCGTGGAAAGCCTCGAGGGAAAGCCACAGTTCCTTGATCCACGCGAAGGGAACCGTGACAATGCTGCTGCAGCTCGGGAGGAAAGCGCACGTGCATGCCCCACTCGAGACGAGGACTGACTCCCTGGGGAGACTCCAGAAGTACCCCAAGATCCATGTCAGCACTGGAGAGGAATCCTCAGGTTTCGGCACCGACTCCACAGAAGGTTTAGGCCCGGCATCGTCGGGAGAGGAAACCCGAGGGGCCACCGAGCAACTCGCATGGGGACTGGCCTTTCCTGAGGCCACCAGAGCGGGTCCCTGAGGTCCCCTTCGTAAGTCGAGAGCACTGCCGCAACTCGAGAAATCCAGGAGGCTTTCCCCTCCAGGGGAGATGAGGCCCATTTCCGCTGAGGCGTCTCGAGGCTAATCACACCTAACCTCTGGAACTTACAAAGGGTCCTTCACACCCTTTCTGCAACTCAAGAAGTTCCCGACATACCGTCTCCACTCGAGAGGAAGCACGAGAGTCCCTCCCACATCCAGAGGAGCCCCGTTTCCGCCTCCTAGCTCGAGAGGAGGGATTATTTCCTGCGTGGTCGGGAAAGAATCCCCGGCATTCCATCGCATCTCAAGAGGAGGCGATCTACACAGTAAAGGGCGAGAGGAACTCCAGGGTCGTGCCACCATTCCCAGCGTTCCAGATGTCTCAGTCCATTCCAGGGAAACCTGTTTTCCCTGCACTGCCTCGACTTTCACGCCGAGGATCGACTCACACCACGGTGGAACGTGGGACAGACCTGTGGAAACCCTCGTGGTAAAGCGTCGAGGGAAAGCCACAGATCCCTTGATCCATGCGAGGGAAGTGTGACACTGCTGCTACAGTTCGTGAGGAAAGCTCACGTGCATGCCCCCACACGAGATGAGCACTGACTCCCCAGGGGAGACTCCAGAAGTACGCCAAGATCCATGGTAGCACTGGAGAGGAATCCTCAGCTTCCAGCCCGACTCCACACAAGGTCTTAGGCCCCGACATCGACGGGAGAGAGTCCCGAAAGGCCCTCTTGCAACTCCCATGGGCACTGGCCTTTCCTGAGGCCACCAGAGCGGGTCCCTGAGTTCCCGTCGTAACTCGAGAGTCCTGCCCAACTCTAGAAAATCCAGGAGGTTCTCCCCTCCAGGCGAGATGAGGCCCATTTCCTCTGAGGTGTCTGGAGGCTCATCACACCTAAACTCTGGAAATTCAAAAGGGTCCTTGCTTCAACTCAAGAAGTTCCCCGACATACCCGTCTCCACACGAGAGGAAGCACGAGGGTCCGCCCACATTCAGAGGAACCCCGTTTCCGCCTGGCAGCTCGAGATGAAGGATCCTATCCTGCTTAGTCAGGAAAGATTTTTCGGCATTCCCGTGGCATCTCAAGAGCAAGGGCTCTCAATAGGAAAGACGAGAGGAACTCCAGGGTCGTGCCACCATTCCAAGAGTCCCCCAGATGTCTCAGTCCATTTCAGAGGAACCTGTTTTCACTGCACTGCCTCGACTTTCACGCGAGGATCCACTCACACCATGGTGGCACGTGGGACAGCCCTGTGGAAAGCCTCGTGGGAAAGCCCGAGGGAAAGCCACAGATCCCTTGATCCCCGCGACGGGAAGCGTGACACATCTGCTTCACTGTCCTGAGGTCACGGTCGTAAGCCGAGAGCACCTGCCTCAACTCGAGAAATCCAGGAGGTTCTCTGCTCCAGTCGAGATGAGGCCCATTTTCTCTGCGGCGTCTCGAGAGTAATCACACCTAAACTCTGGAACTTCCAAAGGGTCCTACACACCCTTGCTACAACTCAAGAAGTTCCCCGACATACCGGTCTCCACTCCAGAGGAAGCAGAGGGTCCGCCACTCCAGAAGGAGCTCCGTTTCTGCCTCCAAACTCGAGATGAGGGATCCTTCCCTGCTTCCTCGGGAAAGAATTCCGACGTTTCCGATGCATCTCAAGAGGAGGCGCGCTGCACAGGAAAGGCGAGAGGAACTCATGGGTAGTGCCACCATTCCCAAGAGTGCCCCAGATGTCTCAGTCCATTGCAGAGGATCCTGTTTTCCCTGCACTGCTTCGACTTTCACGCCGAGGATCGACTCACACCACGGTGGTACGTGGGAGCCCTGTGGGAAAGCCTCGTGGGAAAGCCTCGAGGGAAAGCCACAGATCCCTTGATCCACGCGAAGGAAGCGTGACACTGCTGCTACAGCACGGGAGGAAAGCGCACGTGCATGCCCCCACTCGAACTAGGACTGACTCCCCTGGGGAGACTCCAGAAGTACCCCAAGATGCATGTCAGCCCTGGAGAGGAATCCTCAGGTTCCAGCCCCGACTCCACACAAGGTCTTAGGCCCTGGCATCAACGGGAGAGGAATAGCGACAGGCCCTCTAGCAACTCGCATGGGGACTGGCCTTTCCTGAGGTCACCAGAGCGGGTCCATGAGGTCCCCGTCGTAAGTCGAGAGCACCTGCCGCAACTCGGTAAAATCCAGGAGGTTCTCCCCTGCAGGCGAGATGAGGCCCTTTTCCCCTGAGGTGTCTGGAGGCTAATCACACGTGACCTCTGGAACTTCCAAAGAGTCTTTCACAGTCATGCTGCAACTCAAGAAGTTCCCTGGCATACCCGTCTCCACTCAAGAGGAAGCACGAGGGTCCCGGCCACATCCAGAGGAGCTCCGTTTCCGGCAAGTAGCTCGAGAGGAGGGATCCTTTCCCTGCTTGGTCGGGAAAGAATTCCCGGCATTCCCATCGCATCTCAAGAGGAGGCGCTCTCGAAAGGAAAGGGGAGAGGAACTGCAGGGTCGTGCACCATTCCAAGACGCCCCCAGATGTCTCAGTCCATTCCACAGGAACCTGTTTTCCCTGCACTGCCTCGGCTTTCATGCCGAGGATCGACTCACACCACCGTGACACGTGGGACAGCCCTGTGGGAAAGCCTCGTGGGAAAGACTCGAGGGAAAGCCACAGATCCCTTGGTCCACGCAAGGGGAAGCGTGACACTGCTGCTACAGCATGGGAGGAAAGG
>NW_017216806.1:0-12954 GCF_001704415.2 Capra hircus | reverse complement strand
GACGGGAGCGGTTATCCGTGAGGCCCCAACTAGCATGGGGACTGGCCTTTCCTGAGGCCACCAGAGCGGGTCCCTGAGGTCCCCGTCGTAAGTCGAGAGCACTGCCGAAACTCAGAAAATCCAGGAGGTTCTCCCTTCCAGGCGAGATGAGGCCCATTTCCGCGGAGGCGTCTCGAGCTAAGCACACCTAACTTCTGGAACTTCCAAGGGGTCCTTCACACCTTGCTGGCAACTCAAGAAGTTCCCCGACATACCCCGTCTCACTCAAGAGGAAACACGAGAGTCCCGCCCACATCCAGAGGAGCCCCCTTTCTGCCTCCTAGCTCGAGAGGAAGGATCCATTCACTGTGTGCTCGTGAAAGAATTCCCGCCTTCCCGTCACATCTCAAGAGGCGGCACTCTCCACAAGTAAGGCAAGCGGAACTCCAGGGTCGTGCCACCATTACCAGAGTCCTCCAGATGTCTCAGTCCATTCCAGGGAAACCTGTTTCCCTGCACTGCTTCGTTTTTCAAGCCGAGGATCGACTCACACTACGGTGGCAAGTGGGACAGCCTGTGGGAAAGCCTCATGGGAAAACCTCCTGGAAAGCCTCGAGGGAAAGCCACAGATCCCTTGATCCACGAGAAGGGTAGCGTGACACTGATGATGCTACAGCTTGGGAGGAAAGCGCACGTGCATGCCCCCACTTGAGACTCGGACTGACTTCCTGGGGAGACTGCAGAAGTACCCCAAGATCCATGTCAGCGCTGGAGAGGAATCCTCAGGTTTCGGCACCGACTCCACACAAGGTCTTAGGCCCTGGCATCAACGGGAGAGGAATCCCGGAGGCTCCCGAGCAACTCGCAAGGGGACTGGCCTTTCCTGAGGCCACCAGAACGGGTCCTGATGTCCCCGTCTTAAGTAGAGAGCACCTGCCGCAACTTGAGAAAATCCAGGAGTTTCTCCCCTCCAGGCGAGATGAGGCCCATTTCCGCTGAGGGTCTCGAGGCAAATCACACCTAAACTCTGGAAATTCCAAAGGGTCCCTCACACCGTTGCTGCAACTCAAGAAGTTCCCGACATACCCGTCTGCACTCGAGAGGAAGGACGAGAGTCCCCGTCCACACACAGAGGAGCCCCGATTACTCCTCCTAGCTCGAGAGGAGGGATCCTTTCCCTGCGTGGACAGTGAAGAATTCCCGGAGTTCCCGTCTCATCTAAGGAGGAGGCACTCTCCACAGGAAAGGCGAGAGGAATTCACGGTCGTGCCACCATTCCCTGAGTCCCCCAGATGTCTCAGTCCAGTCCAGGGAAACCTGTTTTCCCTGCAATGCCTCGACTTTCAAGCCGAGGATCGACTCACACCACGGTGGCATGTGGGACAACCCTCTGGGAAAGCCTCGTTGGAAAGCCTCGTGGGAAAGCCTGAAGGGAAAGCCCAAGATCCCTTGATCCACGTGAAGGGAAGCGTGACACTCCTGCTACAGCTCGGGAGGAAAGCGCACGTGCATGCCCCCACTCGAGACGAGGACTGATTCCACTGGGGAGACTCCAGAAGTACCCCAAGATCCATGTCAGCACTGGAGAGCAATACTCAGGTTCCGGCACCACACACACAGGTCTTAGGCCCCGGCATCGACGGGAGAGGAATCCCGATAGGCCCCCGAGCAACTCGAATGGGGACTGGACTTTCCTGAGGCCACCAGGGCGGGTCCCTGAGGTCCCGTCGTAAGTCGAGTGCACCTGCCACAACTCGAGAAAATCCAGGAGGTCTCCCCTTCAGGCGAGATGAGGCCCATTTCCGCTGAGGTGTCTCGAGGCAAATCACACCTAAACTCTGGAACTTTCAAAGGGTCCCTCACACCCTTGCTGCAACTCAAGAAGTTCCCCGACATACCCGTCTCCACTCCAGAGGAAGCACGAGAGTACCGCCCACATACAGAGGAGCCCCGTTTCCGCCTCCTATCTCGAGAGGAGGGATCCTTTCCCTGCGTGGTCGGGAAAGAATTCTGGCGTTTCCCGTCGCATCTCAAGAGGAGGCGCTCTCCACAGGAAAGGCGAGATGAACTCCAGGGTCGTGCCACCATTCCCAGAGTCCCCCAGATGTCTCATTCCATTCCAGGAAAACCTTTTTTTCCCAGCAATGCCTCGAGTTTCAAGCCGAGGATCGACTCACACCACGGTGGCACGTGGGACAGCCCTGTGGGAAAGCCTCGTGGGAAAGCCTCGAGGGAAAGCCACAGATCCCTTGATCCACCCGTAGGGAAATGCGACACTGCTGCTGCTACAGCTCGGAAGGAAAGTGCACGTGCATGCCCCCACTTGAGACGAGGACTGACTCCCCTGGGGAGACTCCAGAAGTATCCAAGATCCATGTCAGCACTGGAGAGGAATCCTCAGGTTCCGGCACTGACTCCACACAAGGTCTTAGGCCCCAGCATCGACAGGAGAGGAAATCCGAGTAGCCCCCCGAGAGGCCCCCGAACAACTCGCATGGGGACTGGCCTTTCCTGAGGCCACCAGAGCGGGTCCCTGAGGTCCCAGTCGTAAGTGGAGAGCACCTGCCGCAACTCGAGAACATCCAGGAGGTTCTCCCTCCAGGCGAGATGAGGCTTATTTCGCTGAGGCGTCTCCAGGCTAATCACACCTAACCTCTCGAACTTCCAAAGGGTCCTTCACACCCTTGCTGCAACTCAAGAAGTTCCCCGACATACCCGTCTCCACTCGAGTGGAAGCACGAGAGTCCCGCCCACATCCAGAGGAGCCCAGTCTCCGCCTCCTAGCTTGAGAGGAGGGATCCTTTCCCTGGATGCTCGGGAAAGAATTCCCGACGTTCAGGTCGCATCTCAAGGGAGGCGCTCTCCACAGGAAAGGCGAGAGGAACTCCAGGGTAGTGCCCACCGTTCCCTGAGTACCCAGGATGTCTCAGTCCATTCCAGGGAAACCTGTATTCCCTGAACTGCCTTGAACTTTCAAGCCGAGGATCGACTCACACCACAGTGGCACGTGGCGACAGCCCTGTGGGAAAGCCTCGTGGGAAAGCTCATCGAAGGGAAAGCCACAGATCCCTTTATCCACGGGTAGGGAAGATGCGACACTGCTGCTACAGCTCGGAAGGGAAAAGTGCACGTGCATGCCCCCACTTGAGACGAGGACTGACTCCCCTGGGGAGACTCCAGAAGTATCCCAAGATCCATGTCAGCACTGGAGAGGAATCCTCAGGTTCTGGCACTGACTCCACACAAGGTCTTAGCCCCAGCATCGACAGGAGAGGAATCCGAGTAGCCCCGGAGAGGCCCCGAGCAACTCGCATGGGGACTGGCCTTTCCTGAGGCCACCAGAGCGGGGTCCCTGAGGTCCCAGTCGTAAGTGGAGAGCACCTGCCGCAACTCCGAGAACATCCAGGAGGTTCTCCCTTCCAGGCGAGATTAGGCCCATTTCCGCTGAGGCTACTTTCGAGGCTAATCACACCTTAACATCTGCAACTTCCAAAGGGTCCTTCACACCCTTGCTGCAACTCAAGAACGTTCCCCGACATACCCGTCTCCACTCGACTGGAAGCACGAGAATCCCGCCCACAAGCCAGAGGAGCCCCGTTTCCGCCTCCTAGCTCGAGAGGAGGGATCCTTTCCCTGCGTGGTCCGGAAAGAATTCCCGGCGTTTCCCGTCGCATCTTAAGAGGTAGGCGCTCTCCACAGAAAGGCGAGAGGAACTCCAGGATCGGTGCCACCATTCCCAGAGTCCCCCCGATGTTCTCAGTTCATTCCAGGGAAACCTGTTTTCCTGCACTGCCGTCGACTTTTCAAGCCGAGGATCGACTCACACCACGGTGGCACGTTGGGACAGCCCTGTGGGAAAGCCTCGTGGGAAAGCCTCGTGGAAAGCCATCGAGGGAAAGCCACATGATCCCTTGGATCACGCGAAGGAGAAGCGTGACACTTGCTGCTACAGCTCGGGAGGAAAGCGCACGTGACTTGCCCCACTCGAGACGAGGACTGACTCCCTGGGGAGACTCCAGAAGTACCCCAGATCATGTCAGCTCTGGAGAGGAATCCTAAGTTCCGGCACCGGCTCCACACAAGATCTTAGGCCCCGGCATCGACGGGAGAGGAATCCCGAGAGGCCCCCGAGCAACTCGCCATGGGGACTGGCCTTTCCTGAGGCCACCAGAGCGGGTCCCTGAGGTCCCCGTCGTAAGTCGAGAGCACCTGCCGCAACTCGAGAAACATCCAGGAGGTTCTCCCCTCCAGGCAGAGATGAGGCCCATTTCAGCTGAGGCGACTATGGGCTAATAACACTTTAACTCTGGAACTTCCAAAGGGTCCTTCACACCCTTGCTGCAACTTCAAAGAAGTTCCCCGACATAACCGTCTCCACTCGAGAGGAAGCACGAGAGTCCCGCCGACATCCAGAGGAGCCCCGTTTCCGCCTCCTAGATCGCAGAGGAGGGATCCTTTCCCTGCGTGGTCGGGAAAGAATTCCCGGCTTCCCCGGTCGCATCTCAAGTGGAGGCGACTCTCCACAGGAAAGGCGAGAGGAACTCCCGGGTCGTGCCACCCATTCCCAGAGTCCTCCATGATGTCTCAGTCCATTCCAGGGAAACCTGTTTTCCCATGCACTGCGTCGACTTTCAAGCCGAGGATCGACTCACACCACGGTGGCACGTGGGACAGCCCTGTGGGAAAGACCTCGTGGGAAAGCTCGAGGGAATGCCACAGATCCCTTTGATCCACGCGAAGGGAAGCGTGACAACTGCTGCTACAGCTCGGGCGGAAATGCGCACGTGCATGCCCCCACTCGAGACGAGGACTGACTCCGCTCGGGAGACTCCAGAAGTACCCCAAGATCCATGTCAGCACTGTAGAGGAACCTCAGGTTCTGGCACCGACTCCACACAATGGTCTTAGGCCCCGGCATCGACGGGAGCGGTATCCCGTGAGGCCCCCGAGCAACTACGCATGGGGACTGGCCTTTCCTGAGGCCACCAGAGCGGGTCCCTGAGGTCCCCAGTCGTAAGTCGGAGAGCACCTGCCGCAAACTCGAGAAACATCCAGGAGGTTCTCCCTTCCAGGCGAGATGAGGCCCATTTCCGCTGAGGCGTCTCCGAGGCCTAATCACACCTAACTTCTGGAACTTCCAAGGGTCCTTCACACCCTTGCTGCAACTCAAGAAGTTCCCCGACATACCCGTCTCCACTCAAGAGGAAAACACGAGAGTCCCGCCCACATCCAGAGGAGCCCCCGTTTCGCCTCCTAGCTCGAGAGGAGGGATCCATTCACCTGTGTGCTCGTGAAAGAATTCCCGGACCTTTCAGGTCGACATCTCAAGAGGGCGCACTCTCCACAAGGTAAAGGCGAAGCGAACTCCAGGGTCGTGCCACCATTACCCAGAGTCCTCCAGATGTCTCAGTCCATTCCAGGGGAAACCTGTTTTCCCTGCACTGCTTCGACTTTCAAGCCGAGGATCGACTCACACTACGGTGGCAAGTGGGACAGCCCTGTGGGAAAGCCTCATGGGAAACCTCCTGGAAAGCCTCGAGGGAAAGCCACAGATCCTTGATCCACGAGAAGGGTAGCGTGACACTGACTGCTACAGCTTGGGAGGAAAGCGCACGTGCATGCCCCCACTTGAGACTCGGACTGACTTCCCTGGGGGAGACTGCAGAAGTACCCCAAGATCCATGTCAGCGCTGGGAGAGGAATCCTCAGGTTTCGGCACCGACTCCACACAAGGTCTTAGGCCCTGGCATCGACGGGAGAGGAATCCCGGGAGGCTCCCGAGCAACTCGCAAGGGGACTGGCCTTTCCTGAGGCCACCAGAACGGGTCCCTGATGTCCCCGTCTTAAGTAGAGAGCACCTGCCGCAACTTGAGAAAATCCCAGGAGTTTCTCCCCTCCAGGCGAGATGAGGCCCATTTCCGCTGAGGCGTCTCGAGGCAAATCACACCTAAACTCTGGAACTTCCAAAGGGTCCCTCACACCGTTGCTGCAACTCAAGAAGTTCCCCGACTACCCGTCTGCACTCGAGAGGAAGGACGAGAGTCCCGTCCACACACCAGAGGAGCCCCGATTACGCCTCCTAGCTCGAGAGGAGGGATCCTTTCCCTGCGTGGACAGGGAAGAATTCCCGGAGTTCCCCGTCTCATCTAAGGAGAGGCACTCTCCACAGGAAAAGGCCGAGAGGAATTCCACGGTCGTGCCACCATTCCCTGAGTCCCCCAGATGTCTCAGTCCAGTCCAGGGAAACCTGTTTTCCTGCAATGCCTCGACTTTCAAGCCGAGGATCGACTCACACCACGGTGGCATGTGGGACAACCCTCTGGGAAAGCCTCGTTGGAAAGCCTCGTGGGAAAGCCTGAAGGGAAAGCCACAGATCCCTTGATCCACGTGAAGGGAAGCGTGACACTCCTGCTACAGCTCGGGAGGAAAGCGCACGTGCATGCCCCCACTCGAGACGAGGACTGATTCCACTGGGGAGGACTCCAGAAGTACCCCAAGATCCATGTCAGCACTGGAGAGCAATACTCAGGTTCCCGGCACCGACACCACACAAGGTCTTAGGCCCCGGCATCGACGGGAGAGGAATCCCGATGAGGCCCCCGAGCAACTCGAATGGGGACTGGACCTTTCCTGAGGCCACCAGAGCGGGTCCCTGAGGTCCCCGTCGTAAGTCGAGTGCACCTGCCACAACTCGAGAAAATCCAGGAGGTCTCCCCTTCAGGCGAGATGAGGCCCATTTCCGCTGAGGTGTCTCGAGCCAAATCACACCTAAACTCTGGTGAACTTTCCAAAGGGTCCTCACACCCTTGCTGCAACTCAAGAAGTTCCCGACATACCCGTCTCCACTCCGAGAAGGAAGCACGAGAGTACCGCCCACATCCAGAGGAGCCCCGTTTCCGCCTCCTATCTCGAGAGGAGGGATCCTTTCCCTGCGTGGTCGGGAAAGAATTCCTGGCCGTTTCCGTCGCATCTCAAGAGGAGGCGCTCTCCACAGGAAAGGCGAGATGAACTCCAGGGTCGTGCCACCATTCCCAGAGTCCCCCAGATGTCTCATTCCATTCCAGGAAAACCTTTTTTTCCCAGCAATGCCTCGAGTTTCAAGCGAGGATCGACTCACACCACAGGTGGCACGTGGGACAGCCCTGTGGGGAAAGCCTCGTGGGGACAAGCCTCGAGGGAAAGCCACAGATCCCTTGATCCACCCGTAGGGAAATGCGGACACTGCTGCTACAGCTCGGAAGGGAAAGTGCACGTGCATGCCCCCACTTTGAGACCGAGGACTGACTCCCCTGGGGAGACTCCAGAAGTTATCCCCAAGATCCATGTCAGCACTGGAGAGGAATCCTCAGGTTCCGGCACTGACTCCACACAAGGTCTTAGGCCCAGCATCGACAGGAGAGGAAATCCCGAGTAGCCCCGAGAGGCCACCCGAGACAACTCGCAATGGGACTGGCCTTTCCTGAGGCCACCAGAGCGGGTCCCTGAGGTCCGCGTCGTAAGTGGAGAGCACCTGCCGCAACTCGAGAAACATCCAGGAGGTTCTCCCCTCCAGGCCGAGATGAGGCCTATTTCCGCTGAGGCGTCTCCAGGCTAATCACACCTAACCTCTGGAACTTCCAAAGGGTCCTTCACACCCTTGCTGCAACTCAAAGAAGTTCCCCGACATACCCGTCTCCACTCGAGTGGAAGCACGAGAGTCCCGCCACATCCAGAGGAGCCCCGTCTCCGCCTCCTAGCTTCGAGAGGAGGGATCCTTTCCCTGGATGCTCGGAAAGAATTCCCGGACGTTCACGGTCGCATCTCAAGGGGAGGCGCTCTCCACAGGAAAGGCGGAGAGGAACTCCAGGGTCGTCGCCACCAGTTCCCTGAGTACCCCCAGATGTCTCAGTCCATTCCAGGGAACCTGTTTCCCTGCAACTGCCTTGACTTTCAAGCCGAGGATCGACTCACACCACTCAGTGGGACACGGTGGGACAGCCTGTGGGAAAGCCTCGTGGGAAAGCCTCGAGGAAAGCCACAGATCCCTTTATCCACGGGTAGGGAAATGCGACACTGCCTGCTACAGCTCGGGAAGGAAAGCGCACGTGCATGCCCCCACTTCGAGACGAGGACTGACTCCCCTGGGGAGGACTCCAGAAGTATCCCAAGATCCATGTCAGCACTGGAGAGGAATCCTCAGGTTCCTGGCACCGACTCCACACAAGGTCTTAGGCCCAGGCATCGACAGGAGAGGAATCCGAGTAGCCCCGAGAGGCCCCCGAGCCAACTCGCATGGGGACTGGCCTTTCCTGAGGCCACCAGAGCGGGTCCCTGAGGTCCCAGTCGTAAGTCGGAGAGCACCTGCCGCAAACTCCGAGAACATCCAGGAGGTTCTCCCTTCCAGGCGAGATGAGGCCCATTTCCGCTGAGTAGTCTCGAGGCTAATCACACCTTAACATCTGCGAACTTCCAAAGGGTCCTTCACACCCTTGCTGCAACTCAAGAAGTTCCCCGACATACCCGTCTCCACTCGAGAGGAAGCACGGAGATCCCGCCCACATGCCAGAGGAGCCCGCGTTTCCGCCTCCTAGCTCGAGAGGAGGGATCCTTTCCCTGCGTGGTCGGGAAAGAATTCCCGGCGTTCCCGTCGCATCTCAAGAGGTGAGGCGCTCTCCACAGGAAAGGCGAGAGGAACTCCAGGGTCGTGCCACCGATTCCCAGAGTCCCCCAGATGTCTCAGTCCATTCCAGGGAAAACCTGTTTTCCCCTGCACTGCCTCGACTTTCAAGCCGAGGATCGACTCACACCACGGTGGCACTGTGGGACACCCTTGTGGAAAGCCTCGTGGGAAAGCCTCGTGGGAAAGCCTCGAGGGAAAGCCACAGATCCCTTGATCCATCGCGAAGGGAAGAGGAACAACTGCTGCTACAGCTCGGGAGGAAAGCGCACGTGCATGCCCCCACTCGAGACGAGGACTGACTCCCCTGGGGAGACTCCAGAAGTACCCCAAGATCCATGTCAGCACTGGAGAGGAATCCTCAGGTTCCGGCACCGACTCCACACAAGTCTTAGGCCCCGGCATCGACGGGAGAGGAAGCCCGAGAGGCCCGACAGAGCATCGCATGGGGACTGGCCTTTTCTGAGGCACCACGAGCGGGTCCCTGAGGTCCCCGTCGTAAGTCGAGAGCACCCTGCCGCAACTCGAGAAAATCCAGGAGGTTCTCCCCTCCAGGCGAGATGAGACCATTTCCGCTGAGGCGTTCACTGAGGCTAATCACACCTAACCTCTGGATCTTCCAAAGGGTCCTTCACACCCTTGCTGCAACTCAAGAAGTTCCCCGACATACCCGTCTCCACTCGAGAGAGAAGCACGAGAGTCCCGCCACATCCAGAGGAGCCCCGATTCCAGCTCCTAGCTCGAGAGGAGGGATCCTTTCCCTGCGTGGTCGGGAAAGAATTCCCGGCGTTCCCGTCGCATCTCAAAGAGGAGCGCGCTCTCCACAGGAAAGGCGAGAGGAACTCCAGGGTCGTGCCACCATTCCAGAGTTCACCCCAGATGTCTCAGTCCATTCCAGGGAAACCTGTTTTCCCTGTACTGCCTCGACTTTCAAGCGAGGATCCGACTCACACCACGGTGGCACGTGGGACAGCCCTGTGGGGAAAGCCTCGTGGGAAAGCCTCTTGGAAAGCCTCGATGGGAAAGCCACAGATCCCTTGATCCACGCGAAGGGAAAGCTGAACACTGCTGCTACAGCTCGGGAGAAAGCTGCACGTGCATGCCCCCACTTGAGTACGAGGACTGACTGCCCTGGGGAGACTCCAGAAGTACCCCAAGATCCATGTCAGACTGGAGAGGAATCCTCCAGGTTCCGGCACCGACTCCACACAAGATCTTAGGCCCGGCATCGACAGGAGAGGAATCTCGAGAGGGCCCCCGAGCAACTCGCATGGGGACTGGCCTTTCCTGAGGCCAACAGAGTCGGGTCCCTGAGGTCCCAGTCGTAAAGTCGAGAGCACCTGCCTGCAACTTCGAGAAAATCCAGGAGGTTCTCCCCTCCAGGCGACATGAGGCCCATTTCCGCTGAGGGCAACAAGAGGGTAATCACACTTAAACTCTGGAACTTCCAAAGGGTCCTTCACACCCTTGCTGCAACTCAAGAAGTTCCCCGACATACCCGTTCTCCACTCGAGAGGAAGACGAGGAGTCCCGCCCACATCCAGAGGAGCCCCGATTACGCCTCCTAGCTCGAGAGGAGGATCCTTTCCCTGCGTGGTCAGGGAAAGAATTCCCGGCAGTTCCCGTCTCATCTCAAGAGGAGGCAGCTCTCCACAGGAAAGGCGAGAGGAATTCCACGGTTCGTGCCACCATTCCCCAGAGTCCCCCAAGATGTCTCCAGTCCATTCCAGGGAAAACCTGTTTTCCCTGCACTGCCTCGACTTTCAAGCCAGGATCGACTCACACGCACGGTGGAACCGTGGGACAGCCCTGTGGCAAAGCCTCGTGGGAAAGCCTCGAGGGAAAGCCACAGATCCCTTGATCCACGCGAAGGGAAGCGTGACACTGCTGCCTACAGCTCGGGAGGAAAGTGCACGTGCATGCCCCACTCGAGACGAGGACTGACTTCCCTGGGGAGACTCCAGAAGTACCCCATGATCCTATGTCAGCACTGGAGAGGAATCCTCAGGTTCCGGAACCGACTCCACACAAGGTCTTTAGGCCCCGGCATCGATCGGGAGAGGAATCCCGAGAGGCCCCCGAGCAACTCGCATGGGGACTGGCCTTTCCTGAGGCCACCAGAGCGGGTCCCTGAGGTCCCCGTCGTAAGTCGAGAGCACCTGCCGCAACTCGAGAAAATCCAGGAGGTTCTCCCCTCCAGTCGAGATGAGGCCCATTTCCGCTGAGGCGTGTCAAGGAAATGACACCTAACCTCTGGAACTTCCAAAGGGTCCTCACCCCCTTGCTGCAACTCAAGAAGTTCCCGGACATACCGTCTTCACTCGAGAGGAAGCACGAGAGTCCTGCAACATCCAGAGGAGCGCCGTTTCCGCCTCCTAGATCGAGAGGAGGGATCCTTTCCCTGCGTGGTCGGGAGAGAATTCCTGGCGTTCCCGTCGCATCTCAAGAGGAGGCACTCTCCACAGGAAAGGCGAGAGGAACTCCAGGGTTGTGCACCATTCCAGAGTCCCCCTGATGTCTCAGTCCATTCCAGGGAAACCTGTTTTCCCTGCAAAGCCTCGACTTTCAAGCCGAGGATCGACTCACACCACGGTGGCCGTGGGACAGCCCTGTGGGAAAGCCTGATGGGAAAGCCAAGAGGGAAAGCCACAGATCCCTTCATCCACGCGAAATGAAGCGTGACACTGCTGCTACAGCTCGGGAGGAAAGCGCACGTGCATGCCCCACTCGAGACGAGGACGGACTCCACTGGGAGACTCCAGAAGTACCCCAAGATCCATGTCAACATTGAGAGGAATCCTCAGGTTCGGCACCGACTCCACACAAGGTTTTAGACGCCGGCATCGACGGAGTGGAATCCGAGAGGCCCCGAGCAACTCGCATGGGGACTGGCATTTCCTGAGGCCAGCAGAGCGGGTCCCTGAGGTCCCCGTCGTAAGTCGAGAGCATCTGCCGCAACTCGAGAAAATCCAGGAGGTTCTCCCTGCTGGCGATATGAGGCCCATTTCCGCTGAGGCGTCTCGAGGCTAATCACATCTAACATCTGTAACTTCCAAAGGTCCTTCACACCCTTGCTGCAACTCAAGAAGTTCCCGACATACCCATCTCCACTCGAGAGGAATCACGAGTCCCGCCCTCATCCAGAGGAGCCCCGTTTCCGCCTCCTAGCTAGAGAGGAGGATCCTTGCCCTCGTGGTCGGCAAAGAATTCCGGTATTTCCGTTGCATCTCAAGAGGAGGCACTCTCCACAGGAAAGGCGAGAGGAACTCCAGGGTCGTGCACCATTCCAGAGTCCCCCAGATGTCTCAGTCCATTCCAGGGAACCTGTTTTCCCTGCACTGCCTCGACTTTCAAGCCGAGGATCGACTCACACCACGGTGGCACGTGGACAGCCCTGTGGGAAAGCCTCCTGGGCAAGCCTCGAGGGAAAGCCAGAGATCTGTGGATCCACGCAAAGGGAAGCGCGAAACTGCTGCTACAGCTCGAGAGGAAATCGCACCGTGCATGCCCCAACTTCGAGAGGAGGACTGACTCCCCTGGGGAGACTCCAGAAGTACCCCAAATCCATGTCAGCACTGGAGAGGAATCCTCAGGTTCTGGCACCGACTCCACACAAGGTCTTAGGTCCCGGCATCGACGGGAGAGGATACCCGAGAGGCCACCCGAACAACTCGCATGGGACTGCCTTTCCTGAGGGCCACCAGAGCGGGTCCCATAGGTCCCCGTTGTAAGTCGAGAGCCACCTGCCGCAACTCGAGAAAATCCAGGAGGTTCTCCCCTCCAGGCAGATGAGGCCCATTTCCGCTGAGGCGTCTAGAGGCTAATCACACCTAACCTCTGGAACTTCCAAAGGGTCCTTCACACCCTTGCTGCAACTCAAGAAGTTCCCCGACTTACCCGTCTCCACTCGAGAGGAAGCACGAGAGTCCCGCCCACATCCAGAGGAGCCCCGGTTCCGCTTCCTAGCTCGAGAGGAGGGATCCTTTCCCTGCGTGGTCGGGAAAGAATTCCCGGCGTTCCTTTCGCATCTCAAGAGCAGGCGATCTCCAGAGGAAAAGCGAGAGGAACTCCAGGGTCGTGCCACCATTCCAGAGTCCCCCAAATGTCTCAGTCCATTCCAGGGAAACTGTTTTCCCTGCACTGCCTCGACTTTCAAGCCAAGGATCGACTCACACCACGGTGGAACGTGGGACAGCACTGTGGCAAAGCCTCGTGGGAAAGCCTCGAGGGAAAGCCACAGATCCCTTGATCACGCGAAGGGAAGCGTGACACTGCTGCTACAGCTCGGGAGGAAAGCGCACATCCATGCCCACTTCGAG
>NW_017216805.1:0-12954 GCF_001704415.2 Capra hircus | reverse complement strand
GTTCCGGCACCGACTCCACACAAGGTCTTAGGCCCGGCATCGACGGAGAGGAATCCCGATAGGGCCCGAGCAACTCACATGGGGACTGGCCTTTCCTAAGGCCACCAGAGCGGATCCCTGAGGTCCCCGTCGTAAGTTGAGAGCCCCTGCCGCAACCGAAAAATCCAGGAGGTTGTCCCCTCCAGGTGAGATGAGGCCATTTTCGCTGAGGTGTCTCGAGGCAAATCACACCTAACCTCTGGAAATTCCAAAGGGTCCTTCACACCCTTGCTGCAACTCTAGAAGATCCCCAACATACCCGTCTCCACTCAAGAGGAAGCACGGAGTCCGCCCACATCCAGAGGAGTCCCATTTCCACCTCATAGCTCGAGAGGAGGGATCCATTCCCTGCGTGGTCGGAAAAGATTTCCCGGCGTTCCCGTCGCATCTCAAGAGGAGGCGCTCTCCACAGGAAAGGCGAGAGGAACTTCAGGGCCGTGCCACCATTCCCAGAGTCCCCCAGATGTCTCAGTCCATTCCAGGGAAACCTGTTTTCCTGCACTGCCTCGACTTTCAAGCGAGGATCGACTCACACCACGGTGGCACGTGGGACAGCCCTGTGGGAAAGCCACGTGGGAAGCCTCATGGGAAAGCCTCGAGGGAAAGCCCTGATCCCTTGATCCACGCGAAGGGAAGCGTGACACTGCTGCTACAGCTCGGGAGGAAAGGGCACGTGCATGCCCCCACTCGAGACGAGGACTCACTCCCTGGGGAGACTCACATTCAGAGGAACCCCGTTTCCGCCTGGCAGCTCGAGATGAAGGATCCTATCCTGCTTAGTCAGGAAAGTTTTTTCGGCGTTCCCTTGGCATCTCAAGAGCAAGGGCTCTCAATAGGAAAGGCGAGAGGTACTCCAGGTCGTGCACCATTCGAAGAGTCCCCCATAGTCTCAGTCCATTTCAGAGGAACCTGTTTTCCCTGCACTGCCTCGACTTTCAAGCCGAGGATCCACTCACACCATGGTGGCACGTGGGACAGCCCTGTGGGAAAGCCTCGTGGGAAAGCCTCGAGGGAAAGCCAAAGATCCCTTGATCCCCACGACGGGAAGCGTGACACTTCTGCACACTGTCCCTGAGGTCACGGTCATTATGTCGAGAGCACCTGCCGCAACTCGAGAAAATCCAAGGAGGTTCTCCTGCTCCAGTCTAGATGAGGCCCATTTTCCTGCTGGGCGTCTCGAGAGTAATCACACCTAAACTCTGGAACTTCCAAAGGGTCCTTCACACCCTTGCTGCAACTCAAGAAGTTCCCCGACATACCGTCTCCACTCGAGAGGAAGCACGAGAGTCCCGCCCACATCCAGAGGAGACCCGTTTCCGGCCTCCTAGCTCGATGAGGAGGGATCCTTTCACTGCGTGGTTCGGGAAAGAATTCCCGGCGTTCCCGTCGCATCTAAAGAGGAGGCGCTCTCCACAGGAAAGGCGAGAGGAACTCCAGGTGTCGTGCCACCATTCCCAGAGTCCCCCAGATGTCTCAGTCCATTCCAGGGAAACCTGTTTTCCCTGCACTGCATCGACTTTCAAGCCGAGGATAGACTCACAGCACGGTGGCACGTGGACAGCCCTGTGGGAAAGCCTCGTGGAAGCCGTGGGAAAGCCTCGAGGGAAAGCCACAGATCCCGTTGATCCTACGCGAAGGGAAGCGGTGACAACTGCTGCTACAGCTCGGGAGGAAAGAGCACGTGCATGCCCCCACTCGCATACGAGGACTGACTCCGCTGGGGAGACTCCAGACGTACCCAAGATCCATGTCAGAACAGGAGAGGAATCCTCCGGTTGGGCACCAACTCCACTCAAGGTCTTAGGACCTGGCATCGACGGGAGAGGAAATCCCGACAGGACCCCGAGCAACTCGCATGGGGACTGGCCTTTCCTGAGGCCACCAGAGCGGGTCCCGGAGGTCCCCTTCGTAACTCGAGAGCACCTGCCGCAACTCGAGAAAATCCAGGAGGTTCACCCCTCCAGGCGAGATGACGCCCGTTTCCCCTGAGGCGTCTCGAAGCTAATCACACCTAACTTCTGGAACTTCCAAACGGTCCTTCACACCCTTGTTGCAACTCAAGAAGTTACCCGACATACCCGTCTCCACTCGAGAATAAGCACGAGAGTCCCGCCCACCTCCAGAGGAGCCCCGTTTCCGCCTCATAGCTCGAGAGGAGGGATCCTTTCCCTGCGTGGTCAGTCAAGAATTCCCGGGGTTCCCGTCGCTTCTGAAGAGGAGGCGCTCTCCACAGAAGAGGCGAGAGGAACTCCAGGGTCGTGCCACCGTTAATACAGTCCCCCAGAAATCTCAGTCCATTCCAGGGAAACCTGTTTTCCCTGTCCTACCTCAACTTTCAAGCCAAGGATCGACTCACTAAACGGTGCCACGTGGAACAGCCCTGTGGGAAAGCCTCGTTGGAAAGCCTGGTGGGAAAGCCTCGAGGGAAAGCCACAGATCCCTTGATCCTCGAGAAGGGAAGCGTGACACTGCTGCTACAGCTTGGGAGGAAAGCGCAGGTGCATGCCCCCAAAGAGACGAGGACTGACTTCCCTGGGGAGACCCCAGAAGTACCCCAAGGTCCATGTCAGCACTGGAGAGGAATCCTCAGGTTCCGGCACCGACTCCACACAAGGTCTTAGGTACCGACATTGACGGGAGAGGAATCCCGAGAGGCCCCTGAGCAACTCGCATGGGGCCTAACCTTTCCTGAGGCCACCAGAGCGGGTCGCTGAGGTCCCCGTCGTAAGTCGAGAGCACCTTCGGCAACCTGAGAAATCCAGGAGGTTCTCCCCTCCAGGCGAGATGAGGCCTATTTCCGCTGAAGCGTGTCGAGGCAAATCCATGTATCCTCTGGAACTTCCAAAGGGTGCATCAAACCCTTGCTGCAACTCAAGAAGTTCCCCAACATACCCGTCTCCACTCGAGACGAAGCAGGAGAGTTCCGCCTACATCCAAAGGAACCCTGTTTCCGCCTCCTAGCTCGAGAGGAGGGATCCTCTCCCTGCGTATTCGGGAAAGAATTCCCGGCGTTCCCGTCGCATCTCAAGAGGAGGCGCTCTCCACAGGAAACGCGAGAGGAACTCCAGGGTCGTGCCACCATTCCCTGAGTCCCCCAGATGTCTCAGTCCATTCCAGGCAAACCTGTTTTCCCTGCACTGCCTCGCCTTTGAAGCTGAGGATCGACTCACACCACGGTGGCACGTGACACAGCCCTGTGGGAAAGCCTCGTGGGAAAGCCTCGTGGGAAAGCCTCGAGCGAAAGCCACAGATCCCTTGATCCACTCGAAGGGAACCGAGAAACTGCTGATACAGCTCGGGAGGAAAGCGAACGTGCATGCCCCCACTCGAGACGAGGACTGACGCCCCTGAAGAGACTCCAGAAGTACCCCAAGTTGCATGTCAGCACTGGAGAGGAATCCTCAGGTTCCGGCACCGACTCCACACAAGGTCTTAGGCCCCAGCATCGACGGGAGAGGAATCCCGAGAGGCCCCCGAGCAAATCGCATGGGGACTGGCCTTTCCTGAGGCCACCAGAGCGGGTCCCTGAGGTCCCCGTCGAAAGTCGAGAGCACCTGCCGCAACTCGAGTAAATCCAGGAAGTTCTTCCCCTCCAGGCGTAGATGAGGCCCATTTTCCGCTGAGGCGTCTCGAGGCTAATCACACCTAACCTCTGGAACTTCCCAAGGGTCCTTCACACCCTTGCTGCGAACTCAACGAAGTTCCCCGACATACCCGTCTCCACTCGAGAGGAAGCACGAGAGTCCAGCCCACATCCAGAGGAGCCCCGTTTCCGACCTTCCTAGCTCGAGAGGAGGGATCCTTTCCCTGCGTGTCAGGAAAGAATTCCGGCGTTCCCGGTCGCATCTCAAGAGGAGGCGCTCTCCACAGGAAACGGCGAGAGGAACTCCAGGGTCGTGCCACCATTCCCTGAGTCCCCCAGATGTCTCAGTCCATTCCAGGGAAACCTGTATTCCCTGGCACCTGTCTCGACTTTCAAGCCGAGGATCGACTCACACCACGGTGGCACGTGGGACAGCCCTGTGGGTAAGCCTCGTGTGAAAGCCTCGAAGGGAAAGCCACACATCCCTTGATCCACGCGAAGGGAAGCGTGACACTGCTGCTACAGCTCGGGAGGAAAGCGCACTGTGCATGCCCCCACTCGAGACGATGACTGACTCCCTGGGGAGACTCCAGAAGTACCCCAAGATCCATGTCAGCACTGGAGAGGAATCCTCAGGTCTCCGGCACCGACTCCACACAAGATCTTAGGACCCGGCATCGACGGGAGAGGAATCCCGAGAGGCCCCTGAGCAACTCGCATGGGGACTGGCCTTTCCTGAGGCCACCAGAGCGGGTCCCTGAGGTCCCCGTCGATAAGTCAGAGAGCACCTGCCTGCAACTCGAGTAAATCCAGGAGGTTCTCCCCTCCAGGCGAGATGAGGCCCATTTCCGCTGAGGCGTACTCGAGGCTAATCACACCTAATCCTCTGGAACTTCCAAAGGGTCCTTCACATCCTTGCTGCAAACTCAAGAAGTTCCTCGACATACCACGTCTCCACTCGAGAGGAAGCTACAGAGAGTCCCGCCCACATCCAGAGGAGCCCCGTTTCCGCCTTCCTAGCTCGAGAGGAGTGGATCCTTTCCCTCCTGGGTCGAGAAAGAATTCCCGGCGTTCCCGTCGCATCTCAAGAGGAGGTGCTCTCCACAGGAAAGGCGAGAGGAACTCCAGGGTCGTGCCACCATTCCCAGAGTCCCCCAGATGTCTCAGTTCATTCCAGGGAAACCTGTTTTCCCTGCACTGCCTCGACTTTCAGCCGAGGATCGACTCACACCACGGTGGCACGTGGGACAGCCCTGTGGGAAAGCCTCGTGGGAAAGCCTCGTAGGAAAGCCTCGAGCGGAAAGCCACAGATCCCTTGATCCACAGCGAAGGGAAGCGTGACACTGCTGCTACAGCTCGGAAGGAAATAGCACGTGCATGCCCCCACTCGAGACGAGGACTGACTCCACTGGGGAGACTCCAGAAGTACACCAGATCCACGTCAGCACTGGAGAGGAATCCTCAGGTTCTGGCACCGGCTCCACACAAGATCTTAGGCCCCGGCATCGATGGGAGAGGAATCCCGAGAGGCCCCCGAACAACTCGCATGGGGACTGGCCTTTCCTGAGACCACCAGAAGCGGGTCCCTGAGGTTCCCCGTCGTAAGTCGAGAGCACCTGCCGGCAACTCGAGAAATCCAGGAGGTTCTCCCCTCCAGGCGAGATGAGGCCCATTTCCTCTGAGGCGTCTCGAGGCTAATCCACACCTAATCCTCTCGAACTACCAACGGGTTCCTTCACACCCTTGCTGCAACCCAAGAAGTTCCCCGACATACCCGTCTCCACTCGAGAGGAAGCACGGGAGTCCCGCCCACATCCACAGGAGCCCCGTTTCCGCCTCCTAGCTCTAGAGGAGCGATCCTTTCCCTGCGTAGTCGGGAAATAATTCCCGGCGCTCCCGTCGCATCTCAAGAGGAGGTGCTCTCCACAGGAAACGCGAGAGGTATCTCCAGGGTCGTGCCACCATTCCCAGAGTCCCCCAGATGTCTCCAGTCCATGCCAGGGAAACCTGTTTTCCCTGCACTGCCTCGACTTTCAAGCCGAGGATCGACTCACACCACGGTGGCACGTAGGACAGCCCTGTGGTAAAGCCTCGTGGGAAAGCCTCGTGGGAAAGCCTCGAGGGAAAGCCCTCGATCCCTTGATCCACATGAAGGGAAGCGTGACACTGCTGCTACAGCTCGTGAGGAAATAGCACGTGCATACCCCCACTCGAGACGAGGACTGACTCCACTGGGGAGACTCCAGAAGTACCCCAGATCGATGTCAGCACTGGAGAGGAATCCTCAGGTTCCCACACCGACTCCACACAAGATCTTAGGCCCCGGCATCAACGGGAGAGTAATCCGGAGAGGCCCCGGAGCAACTCGCATGGGGACTGGCCTTTCCTGAGGCCACCAGAGCGGGTCCCTGAGGTCCCCGTCGTAAGTCGAGAGCACCTGCCGCAACTCGAGAAAATCCAGGAGGTTCTCCCCACCAGGCGAGATGAGGCCCATTTCCGCTGAGGCGTCTCGAGGCTAATCACACCTAACCTCTGGAACTTCCAACGGGTCCTTCACACCCTTGCATGCAACTCAAGAAGTTCCCCGACATACCCGTCTCCACTCGAGAGGAAGCACCCGGAGTCCCGCCCACATCCAGAGGAGCCCCGTTTCCGCCTCCTAGCTCGAGAGGAGGGATCCTTTCCCTGCGTGGTCGGGAAAGAATTCCCGGCGTTCCCGTCGCATCTCAAGAGAAGGCGCTCTCCACAGGAAAGGCGAGAGGAACTGCAGGGTCGTGCCACCATTCCCTGAGTCCACCAGATGTCTCAGTCCATTCCAGGGAAACCTGTTTTCCCTGAACTGCCTCGACTTTCAAGCCGAGGATCGACTCACACCACGGTGGTACGTGGGACAGCCCTGTGGGAAAGCCTCATGGGAAAGCCTCAAGGGAAAGCCACAGATCCCTTGATCCACGCGAAGGGAAGCGTGACACTGCTGCTACAGCTCGGGAGGAAAGCACACGTGCATGCCCCCACTCGAGACGAGGACTGACTCCCCTGGGGAGACTCCAGAAGTACCCCAAAATCCATGTCAGCACTGGAGAGGAATCCTCAGGTTCCGGCACCGACTCCACACAAGGTCTTAGGCCCCGGCATCGACGGGAGAGGAATCCCGATAGGCCCCCGAGCAACTCACATGGGGACTGGCCTTTCCTAAGGCCACCAGAGCGGATCCCTGAGGTCCCCGTCGTAAGTTGAGAGCCCCTGCCGCAACTCGAGAAAATCCAGGAGGTTGTCCCCTCCAGGTGAGATGAGGCCCATTTTCGCTGAGGTGTCTCGAGGCAAATCACACCTAACCTCTGGAAATTCCAAAGGGTCCTTCACACCCTTGCTGCAACTCTAGAAGATCCCCAACATACCCGTCTCCACTCAAGAGGAAGCACGAGAGTCCCGCCCACATCCAGAGGAGTCCCATTTCCACCTCATAGCTCGAGAGGAGGGATCCATTCCCTGCGTGGTCGGAAAAGATTCCCGGCGTTCCCGTCGCATCTCAAGAGGAGGCGCTCTCCACAGGAAAGGCGAGAGGAACTTCAGGGCCGTGCCACCATTCCCAGAGTCCCCCAGATGTCTCAGTCCATTCCAGGGAAACCTGTTTTCCCTGCACTGCCTCGACTTTCAAGCCGAGGATCGACTCACACCACGGTGGCACGTGGGACAGCCCTGTGGGAAAGCCACGTGGGAAAGCCTCATGGGAAAGCCTCGAGGGAAAGCCCCTGATCCCTTGATCCACGCGAAGGGAAGCGTGACACTGCTGCTACAGCTCGGGAGGAAAGGGCACGTGCATGCCCCCACTCGAGACGAGGACTGCACTCCCCTGGGGAGACTCACATTCAGAGGAACCCCGTTTCCGCCTGGCAGCTCGAGATGAAGGATCCTATCCTGCTTAGTCAGGAAAGTTTTTTCGGCGTTCCCTTGGCATCTCAAGAGCAAGGGCTCTCAATAGGAAAGGCGAGAGGTACTCCAGGGTCGTGCCACCATTCGAAGAGTCCCCCATATGTCTCAGTCCATTTCAGAGGAACCTGTTTTCCCTGCACTGCCTCGACTTTCAAGCCGAGGATCCACTCACACCATGGTGGCACGTGGGACAGCCCTGTGGGAAAGCCTCGTGGGAAAGCCTCGAGGGAAAGCCAAAGATCCCTTGATCCCCACGACGGGAAGCGTGACACTTCTGCACACTGTCCCTGAGGTCACGGTCTTATGTCGAGAGCACCTGCCGCAACTCGAGAAAATCCAAGAGGTTCTCTGCTGCAGTCTAGATGAGGCCCATTTTCTCTGCGGCGTCTCGAGAGTAATCACACCTAAACTCTGGAACTTCCAAAGGGTCCTTCACACCCTTGCTGCAACTCAAGAAGTTCCCCGACATACCCGTCTCCACTCGAGAGGAAGCACGAAAGTCCCGCCCACATCCAGAGGAGACCCGTTTCCGCCTCCTAGCTCTTGAGGAGGGATCCTTTCACTGCGTGTTCGGGAAAGAATTCCCGGCGTTTCCGTCGCATCTAAAGAGGAGGCGCTCTCCACAGGAAAGGCGAGAGGAACTCCAGTGTCGTGCCACCATTCCCAGAGTCCCCCAGATGTCTCAGTCCATTCCAGGGAAACCTGTTTTCCCTGCACTGCATCGACTTTCAAGCCGAGGATAGACTCACAGCACGGTGGCACGTGGGACAGCCCTGTGGGAAAGCCTCGTGGGAAAGCCTCGAGGGAAACCCACAGACCCCGTGATCCTCGCGAAGGGAAGCGGGAAACTGCTGCTACAGCTCGGGAGGAAAGAGCACGTGCATGCCCCCACTCCATACGAGGACTGACTCCGCTGGGGAGACTCCAGACGTACCCAAGATCCATGTCAGAACAGGAGAGGAATCCTCCGGTTGGGGCACCAACTCCACTCAAGGTCTTAGGACCTGGCATCGACGGGAGAGAAATCCCGACAGTACCCCGAGCAACTCGCATGGGGACTGGCCTTTCCTGAGGCCACCAGAGCGGGTCCCGGAGGTCCCCTTCGTAACTCGAGAGCACCTGCCGCAACTCGAGAAAATCCAGGAGGTTCACCCCTCCAGGCGAGATGACGCCCGTTTCCCCTGAGGCGTCTCGAAGCTAATCACACCTAACTTCTGGAAGTTCCAAACGGTCCTTCACACCCTTGTTGCAACTCAAGAAGTTACCCGACATACCCGTCTCCACTCGAGAATAAGCACGAGAGTCCCGCCCACCTCCAGAGGAGCCCCGTTTCCGCCTCATAGCTCGAGAGGAGGGATCCTTTCCCTGCGTGGTCAGTCAAGAATTCCCGGGGTTCCCGTCGCTTCTGAAGAGGAGGCGCTCTCCACAGAAGAGGCGAGAGGAACTCCAGGGTCGTGCCACCGTTAATACAGTCCCCCAGAAATCTCAGTCCATTCCAGGGAAACCTGTTTTCCCTGTCCTACCTCAACTTTCAAGCCAAGGATCGACTCACTAAACGGTGCCACGTGGAACAGCCCTGTGGGAAAGCCTCGTTGGAAAGCCTGGTGGGAAAGCCTCGAGGGAAAGCCACAGATCCCTTGATCCTCGAGAAGGGAAGCGTGACACTGCTGCTACAGCTTGGGAGGAAAGCGCAGGTGCATGCCCCCAAAGAGACGAGGACTGACTTCCCTGGGGAGACCCCAGAAGTACCCCAAGGTCCATGTCAGCACTGGAGAGGAATCCTCAGGTTCCGGCACCGACTCCACACAAGGTCTTAGGTACCGACATTGACGGGAGAGGAATCCCGAGAGGCCCCTGAGCAACTCGCATGGGGCCTAACCTTTCCTGAGGCCACCAGAGCGGGTCGCTGAGGTCCCCGTCGTAAGTCGAGAGCACCTTCGGCAACCTGAGAAATCCAGGAGGTTCTCCCCTCCAGGCGAGATGAGGCCTATTTCCGCTGAAGCGTGTCGAGGCAAATCCATGTATCCTCTGGAACTTCCAAAGGGTGCATCAAACCCTTGCTGCAACTCAAGAAGTTCCCCAACATACCCGTCTCCACTCGAGACGAAGCAGGAGAGTTCCGCCTACATCCAAAGGAACCCTGTTTCCGCCTCCTAGCTCGAGAGGAGGGATCCTCTCCCTGCGTATTCGGGAAAGAATTCCCGGCGTTCCCGTCGCATCTCAAGAGGAGGCGCTCTCCACAGGAAACGCGAGAGGAACTCCAGGGTCGTGCCACCATTCCCTGAGTCCCCCAGATGTCTCAGTCCATTCCAGGCAAACCTGTTTTCCCTGCACTGCCTCGCCTTTGAAGCTGAGGATCGACTCACACCACGGTGGCACGTGACACAGCCCTGTGGGAAAGCCTCGTGGGAAAGCCTCGTGGGAAAGCCTCGAGCGAAAGCCACAGATCCCTTGATCCACTCGAAGGGAACCGAGAAACTGCTGATACAGCTCGGGAGGAAAGCGAACGTGCATGCCCCCACTCGAGACGAGGACTGACGCCCCTGAAGAGACTCCAGAAGTACCCCAAGTTGCATGTCAGCACTGGAGAGGAATCCTCAGGTTCCGGCACCGACTCCACACAAGGTCTTAGGCCCCAGCATCGACGGGAGAGGAATCCCGAGAGGCCCCCGAGCAAATCGCATGGGGACTGGCCTTTCCTGAGGCCACCAGAGCGGGTCCCTGAGGTCCCCGTCGAAAGTCGAGAGCACCTGCCGCAACTCGAGTAAATCCAGGAAGTTCTTCCCTCCAGGCTAGATGAGGCCCTTTTCCGCTGAGGCGTCCCGAGGCTAATCACACCTAACCTCTGGAACTTCCCAAGGGTCCTTCACACCCTTGCTGCGACTCAACAAGTTCCCCGACATACCCGTCTCCACTCGAGAGGAAGCACGAGAGTCCAGCCCACATCCAGAGGGGCCCCGTTTCCACCTTCTAGCTCGAGAGGAGGGATCCTTTCCCTGCGTGTTCAGGAAAGAATTCCCGGCGTTCCCGTCGCATCTCAAGAGGAGGCGCTCTCCACAGGAAACGCGAGAGGAACTCCAGGGTCGTGCCACCATTCCCTGAGTCCCCCAGATGTCTCAGTCCATTCCAGGGAAACCTGTATTCCCGGCACTTCTCGACTTTCAAGCCAAGGATCGACTCACTCCACGGTGGCACGTGGGACAGCCCTGTGGGTAAGCCTCGTGTGAAAGCCTCGAAGGAAAGCCACACATCCCTTAATCCACGCGAAGGGAAGCGTGACCCTGCTGTTACAGCTCGGGAGGAAAGCGCACGTGCATGCCCCCTCTCGAGACGATGACTGACTCCCCTGGGGAGACTCCAGACCTACCCCAAGATCCATGTCAGCACTGGAGAGGAATCCTCAGGCTCCGGCACCGAACTCCACACAAGGTCTTGGGATCCGGCATCGACGGGAGAGGAATCCGGAGAGGCCCCTGAGCAACTCGCATGGGGACTGGCCTTTCCTGAGGCCACCAGAGCGGGTCCCTGAGGTCCCCGTCGATAAGTCGAGAGCACCTGCCTCAACTCGAGTAAAATCCAGGAGGTTCTCCCCTCAGGCGAGATGAGGCCCATTTCCGCATGAGGCGTCTCGCGGCTAATCACACCTATCCTCTGGAACTTCCAAAGGGTCCTTTCACATCCCTTACTGTAAATCAAGAAGTTCCTCGACATACCACGTCTCCACTCTGAGAGGATAAAGAGAGTCCCGCCCACATCCAGAGGAGCCCCGTTTCCGCCTCCTAGCTCGAGAGGAGTGATCCTTTCCCTGCCTGAGGTCGAGGAAAGAATTCCCGGCGTTCCCTGTCGCCATCTCAAGAGGAGGTGCTCTCCACAGGAAAGGCGAGAGGAACTCCAGGGTCGTGCCACCATTCCCAGAGTCCCCCAGATGTCTCAGTTCATTCCAGGGAAACCTGTTTTCCCTGCATTGCCTCGACTTTCAAGCCGAGGATCGACTCACACCACGGTGGCACGTGGGACAGCCCTGTGGGAAAGCCTCGTGGGAAAGCCTCGTAGGAAAGCCTCGAGCGAAAGCCACAGATCCCTTGATCCACAGGAAGGGAAACGTGACACTGCTGCTACAGCTCGGAAGGAAATAGCACGTGCATGCCCCACTCGAGACGAGGACTGACTCCACTGGGGAGACTCCAGAAGTACACCAGATCCACGTCAGCACTGGGAGAGGAAACCTCAGGTTCCGGCACCGGCTCCACACAAGATCTTAGGCCCGGGCATCGATGGGAGAGGAATCCCGAGAGGCCCCCGAACAACTCGCATGGGGACTGGCCTTTCCTGAGACCACCAGAACGGGTCCCTGAGGTTCCCGTCGTAAGTCGAGAGCACCTGCGGCAACTCGAGAAATCCAGGAGGTTCTCCCCTCCAGGCGAGATGAGGCCCATTTCCTCTGAGGCGTCTCGAGGCTAACCCCACCTATCCTCTCGAACTACCAACGGTTCCTTCACACCCTTGCTGCAACCCAAGAAGTTCCCCGGACATACCCGTCTCCACTCGAGAGGAAGCACGGGAGTCCCGCCCACATCCACAGGAGCCCCGTTTCCGGCCTCCTAGCTCTAGAGGAGCGATCCTTTCCCTGCGTAGTCGGGAAATAATTCCCCGGCGTCCCGGTCGCATCTCAAGAGGAGGTGCTCTCCACAGGAAACGCGAGAGTATCTCCAGGGTCGTGCCACCATTCCCAGAGTCCCCCAGATGTCTCCGTCCATGCCAGGGAAACCTGTTTTCCCTGCACTGCCTCGACTTTCAAGCTGAGGATCGACTCACACCACCGGTGGCACGTAGGACAGCCCTGTGGTAAAGCCTCGTGGGAAAGCCTCGTGGGAAAGCCTCGAGGAAAGCCCCTCATCCCTTGATCCACATGAAGGGAAGCGTGACACTGCTGCTACAGCTCGTGAGGAAATAGCACGTGCATACCCCCACTCGAGACGAGGACTGACTCCACTGGGGAGACTCCAGAAGTACCCCCAGATCGACGTCAGCACTGGAGAGGAATCCTCAGGTTCCCACACCGACTCCACACAAGATCTTAGGCCCCGGCATCACGGGAGAGTAATCCGGAGAGGCCCCGGAGCAACTCGCATGGGGACTGGCCTTTCCTGAGGCCACCAGAGCGGGTCCCTGAGGTCCCCGTCGTAAGTCGAGAGCACCTGCCGCAACTCGAGAAAATCCAGGAGGTTCTCCCCACCAGGCGAGATGAGGCCCATTTCCGCTGAGGCGTCTCGAGGCTAATCACACCTAACCTCTGGAACTTCCAACGGGTCCTTCACACCCTTGAGCAAACTCAAGAAGTTCCCCGACATACCCGTCTCCACTCGAGAGGAAGCACCCGGTCCCGCCACATCCAGAGG
>NW_017216804.1:0-12954 GCF_001704415.2 Capra hircus | reverse complement strand
AGACATCTTGGGGACTCTGGGAATGGTGGCACGACCCTGGAGTTCCTCTCGCTTTCCTTTGGAGAGAGCCTCCTCTTGAGATGCGACGGAAGGGCGGGGAATTCTTTCCCGACCTCGCAGGGAAAGGATCCCTCCTTGAGCTAGGAGGCAGTAACGGTTCTCCTCTGAATGTGGGCGGGACTCTCGTGCTTCCTCTCGAATGGAGACGGGTAAGTCGGGGAACTTCTTGAGTTGCAGCAAGGGTGTGAAGGACCCTTTGGAAGTTCCAGAGGTTAGTGTGATTAGCCTCGAGACGCCTCAGCGGAAATGGGCCTCACCTCGCCGCGAGGGAAGAACCTCCTGGATTTTCTCGAGTTGCGGCAGGTGCTCTCGACTTAAGACGGGTTCCTCAGGGACCCGCTCTGGTGGCCTCAGGAAAGGCCAGTCCCCATGCGAGTAGCTCGGGGGCCTCTCGGGATTCCTCTCCCGTCGATGCCGGGGCCTAAGACCTTGTGTGGAGTGTGTGCCAGAACCTGAGGATTCCTCTCCCAGTGCTGACATGGATCTTGGGGTAATTCCTGGAGTCTCCCCAGGGGAACCAGTCCTCGTCTCAAGTGGGGGCATGCACGTGCGATTTCCTCCCGAGCTGTAGCAGCAGTGTCACTCTTCCCTTAGCGTTCATCAAGGGATCTGTGGCTTTCCCTCGAGGCTTTCCACGAGGCTTTCCCACGAGGCTTTCCGCACAGGGCTGTCCCACGTGCCACCGTGGTGTGAGTCGATCCTCGGCTTCAAAGTCGAGGCAGTGCAGGGAAAACAGTTTTCCCTGGAATGGACTGAGACATCTGGGGGACTCTGGGAATGTGGCACAACCCTGGAGTTCCTCTCGCCTTTCCTGTGGAGAGCGGCCTCCTCTTGAGATGCGACGGGAACGCGGGAATTCTTTCCCGACCACGCAGGGAAAGCATCCCTCCTCTCAAGCTAGGAGGCGGAAACGGGGCTCCTCTGGATGTGGGCGGGACTCTCGTGCTTCCTCTCGAGTGGAGACGGGTCATGTCGGGGAACTTCTTGAGTTGCAGCAAGGGTGTGAAGGACCCTTTGGAAGTTCCAGAGGTTAGGTGTGATTAGCCTCAAGACGCCTCAGCGGAAATGGCCCTCATCTCGCCTGGAGGGGAGAACCTCCTGGATTTTCTCGAGTTGCGGCAGGTGCTCTCGACTTGCGACGGGGACCTCAGGGACCCGTTCTTGGTGGCCTCAGGAAAGGCCAGTCCCCATGCGAGTTGCTCGGGGGCCTCTCGTGATTCCTCTCCCGTCGATGCCGGGGCCTAAGACCTTGTGTGGAGTCGGTGCCTGAACGTGAGGATTCCTCTCCAGTGCTGACATGGATATTGGAGTACTTCTGGAGTCTCCCAAGGGATGTCAGTCCTCGTCTCGAGTTGGGGGCATTCAAGTGCCCTTTTATCCCGAACTGTAGCAGCAGTGTCGCCCTTCCCTTCGCTTGGATCAAGGGCTCTGTGGCTTTCTCTTGAGGCTTTCCCACGAGGCTTTCCCACAGGGCTGTCCCACGTGCCACCGTGGTGTGAGTCGATCCTCGGCTTCAAAGTCGAGGCAGTGCAGGGAAAACAGGTTTCCCTGGAATGGACTGAGACATCTGGGGGACTCTGGGAATGGTGGCACGACCCTGGAGTTCTTCTCGCCTTTCCTGTGGAGAGCGCCTCCTCTTGAGATGCAACGGGAACGCGGGGAATTCTTTCCCCACCTCGCAGGGAAAGGATCCCTCCTCTCGAGCTTGGAGGCGGAAACAGGTCTCCTCTGGATGTGGGCGGGACTCTCGTGCTTCCTCTCGAGTGGAGACGGGCAAGTCGGGGAACTTCTTGAGTTGCAGCAAGGGTGAGAAGGACCCTTTGGAAGTACCAGATGTTAGATGTGATTAGCCTCGAGACGCCTCAGCGGAAATGGGCCTCATCTCGCCTGGAAGGGGAGAACCTCCTGCATTTCCTCGAGTTGCGGCAGGTGCTCTCGACTTACAACAGGGACCTCAGGTACCAGCTCTGGTGGCCTCAGGAAAGGCCAGTCCCCATTCGAGTTGCTCGGGGGCCTCTCGGGATTCCTCTCCCGTCGATGCCGGGGCCTAAGACCTTGTGTGGAGTCGGTGCCGGAACCTGAGGATTCCTCTCCAGTGCTGACATGGTTTGGGGTACTCCTGGAGTCTCCCCAGGGGAGTCAGTCCTCGTCTCGAGTGATGGCATGCACGTGCACTTTCCTCCCGAGCTGTAGGAGCAGTGTGGCGCTTCCCTTCGAGTGGATCAAGGGATCTGTGGCTTTCCCTCGAGGCTTTCCCACAGGGCTGTCCCACGTGCCACCGTGGTGTGAGTCGATCCTCGGCTTCAAAGTCGAGGCAGTGCAGGGAAAATAGTTTTCCCTGGAATGGACTGAGACATCTGGGGGACTCTGGGAATGGTGGCACGACCCTGGAGTTCCTCTCGCCTTTCCTTTGGAGAGCGCCTCCTCTTGAGATGCGACGGGAACGCGGGGAATTCTTTCCCCACCTCGCAGGGAAAGGAATCCCACCTCTCGAGCTAGGAGGCGGAAACGGGGCTCCTCTGGATGTGGCCGGGACTCTCGTGCTTCCTCTCGAGTGGAGACGGGTATGTCGGGGAACTTTTTGAGTTGCAGCAAGGGTGTGAAGGACCCTTTGGAAGTTGCAGATGTTAGATGTGATTAGCCTCCAGACGCCTCAGCGGAAATGGGCCTCATCTCGCCTGGAGGGGAGAACCTCCTGCATTTTCTCGAGTTGCGGCAGGTGCTCTCGACTTACAACAGGGACCTCAGGGACCCGCTCTGGTGGCCTCTGGAAAGGCCAGTCCGCCTGCGAGTTGCTCGGGGGACTCTCGGGATTCCTCTCCCGTCGATGCCGGTGCCTAAGACCTTGTGTGGAGTCGGTGCCGGAACCTGAGGATTCCTCTCCAGTGCTGACATGGATCTTGGGGAACTTCTGGAGTCTCCCCAGGGGAGTCAGACCTCATCTCGATTGGGGCCATGCACGTGCGCTTTCCTCCCTAGCTGTAGCAGCAGTGTTGCGCTTCCCTTCGCGTGGATCAAGGGATCTGTGGCTTTCCGTCGAGGCTTTCTTTCGAGGCTTTCCCACAGGGCTGTCCCACGTGCCACCGTGGTGTGAGTTGATCCTCGGCTTGAAAGTCGAGGCAGTGCAGGGAAAACAGGTTTCCCTGGAATGGACTGAGACATCTGGGGGACTCTGGGAATGGTGACACGACCCTTGAGTCCCTCTCGCCTTTCCTGTGGAGAGCGCCTCCTCTTGAGATGCGACGGGAACGCCGGGAATTCTTTCCCGACCCCGCAAGGAAAGGATCCCTCGTCTGCAGCTATGAGGCGGAAAAGGGTCTCCTCTGGATGAAGGCGGGACGCTCGGTCTTCCTCTCGAGTGGAGATGGGAATGTCGAGGAACTTCTTGAGTTGCAGCAAGGGTGTGAAGGACCCTTTGGAAGTTCCAGAGGTTAGGTGTGATTAGCCTCGAGATGCCTCAGTAGAAGCGAGCCTCACCTCGCCTGGAGGGGAGAATCTCCTGGATTTTCTCGAGTTGCGGCAGGTGCTCTCAACTTACGATGGGGACCTTAGGGACGCACTCTTGTGGCCTCAGGAAATGCCAGTCCCCATGCGAGTTGTTCGGGGGCCTCTCGGGATTCCACTCCCATCGATGCCGGAGCATAAGGCCTTGTGTGGAGTCGGTGCCGGAACCTGAGGATTTCTCCCCAGTGCTGATATGGATCTTGGGGAACTTCTGGAGTCTCCCCAGGGGAGTCAGAACTCGTCTCGAGTGGGGGCATGCACGTGCGATTTCCTCCCGAGCTGTAGCAGCAGGGTCACGCTTCCCTTCGCGTGGATCAAGGGATCTGTGGCTTTCCATCGAGGCTTTCCCACGAGGCTTTCCCACGAGGCTTTCCCACAGGGGTGTCCCACGCGCCACCGTGGTGTGAGTCGAAAATCGGCTTGAAAGTCGAGGCAGTGCAGGGAAAACAGGTTTCCCTGGAATGGACTGAGACATCTGGGGGACTCTGGGAATGGTGGCACGACCCTGTAGTTCCTCTCGCCTTTCCTGTGGAGAGGGCCTCCTCTTGAGATGCGACGGGAAAGCCGGGAATTCTTTCCCGACCACGCAGGGAAAGGATCCCTCCTCTCGAGCTAGTAGGCAGAAACGGGTCTCCTCTGGATGTGGGCGGGAGTCACGTGCTTCCTTTGGAGTGGAGCTGGGTAAGTCGGGGAACTTCTTGAGTAGCAGCAAGGGTGTGAAGGACCCTTTGGAAGTTCCAGAGTTTAGGTGTGATTAGCCTCGATAAGTCTGAGCGGAAATGGGCCTCATCTCGCCTGGAGGGGAGAACCTCCTGGATTTTCTCGAGTTGCGGCAGGTGGTCTCGACTTACGACGGGGATCTCAGGGACCCGCTCTGGTGGCCTCAGGAAAGGCCAGTCCCCATGCGAGTGGCTCGGGGGCCTCTCGGGATTCCTCTCCCGTTGATGCCGGGGCCTAAGATCTTGTGTGGAGTCCGGTGCCGGAACCTGAGGATTCCTCTCCACTGCTGACATGGATCTTGGGCTACTTCTGGAGTCTCCCCAGGGGAGTCAGTCGTCGTCTCGAGTGGGGGCATGCACCTGCGCTTTACTCTCGTGCTGTAGCAGCAGGGTCGCGCTTCCCTTCGCGAGGATCAAGGGATCTGTGGCTTTCCCTCGAGGCTTTCCCACGAGGCTTTCCCACGAGGCTTTCCCACAGGGCTGTCCCAAGTGCCACCGAGGTGTGAGTGGATCCTCGGCTTCAAAGTCGAGGCAGTGCAGGGAAAACAGGTTTCCCTGGAATGGTCTGAGACATCAGGGGGACTCTGGGAATGGTGGCACAACCCTGGAGTTCCTCTCGCCTTTCCTGTGGAGAGCGCCTCCTCTTGAGATGCGACGGGAACAATGGGAATTCTTTCCCGACCACGCAGGGAAAGAATCCCTCCTCTCGAGATAGGAGGCAGAAACGGGGCTCCTCTGGATGTGGGCGGGACTCTCGTGCTTCCTCTCGTGTGGAGACGGGTATGTCGGGGAACTTCTTGAGTTGCAGCAAGGGTGTGAAGGGCCCTTTGGAAGTTCCAGAGGTTAGGTGTGATTAACCTCGAGATGCCTCAGCGCAAATGGATCTCATCTCGCCTGGAGGGGAGAACCTCCTGGATTTTCTCGAGTTGCGCCAGGTGCTCTCAACTTACGACTGGGACCTCAGGGACCCGCTTTGGTGTCCTCAGGAAAGGCCAGTCACCATGCGAGTTGCTCGGAAGCCTCTCGTGATGTCTCTCCCTCTCCAGTGCTGTCTTGGATCTTGACTGGCCTTTCCTGAGGCCACCAGAGCGGGTCCCTGCGGTCCCCGTCGTAAGTCGAGAGCACCTGCCGCTACTCGAGAAAATCAAGGATGTTCTCCCCTCCAGGCAAATGAAGCCTATTTCCGCTGACACATCTCAAGGCTAAGCACACTTAAACTCTGGAACTTCCAAAGGGTCCTTCACACCCTTGCTGCAAATCAAGAAGTTCCCCGACATACCCATCTCCACTCAAGAGGAAGCACGATAGTTCCACCCACATCCAGAGGAGCCCCGTTTCCGCCTCATAGCTCGAGAGGAGGGATCCTTTCCCTGGGAGGTCGGGAAAGAATTCCCGGCGTTCCCGTCCCATCTCAAGAGGAGGCGCTCTTCACAGGAAAGGCGAGAGGAACTCCAGGGACATGCCACCATTCTCCGAGTCCCCCAGATGTCTCAGTCCATTCCAGGGAAACCTGTTTTCCCCGCTCTGACTCGACTTTCAAGCCGAGGATCGACTCACACCACTGTGGCACGTGGGACAGCCCTGTGGCAAAGCCTCGTCGGGAAAGCCTCGTGGAGAGCCTCGAGGGAAAGCCGCAGATCCCTTGATCCACGCGAAGGGAAGCGCGACACTGCTGCTACAGCTGGGGAGGAAAGCGCACGTGCATGCCCTCAACCGAGACGAGGACTGACTCCCCTGGGGAGACTCCAGCAGTACACCCAAGATCCATGTCAGCACTGGAGAGGAATCCTCAGGTTACAGCACCGACTCTACGTAAGGTCTGAGGCCCCGGCATCGACGGGAGAGGAATCCGGAGAGTGCCCCGAGCAACTCGCATGGGGACTGGAATTTCCTGAGGCCACCAGAGCGGGTCCCTGAGGTCCCCATCGTAAGTCGAGAGCACCTGCCAGCAACTCTAGAATATCCAGGAGTTTCTCCCCTCCAGGCGAGATGAGGCCCATTTCCATTGAGGCATCTCGGGGCTAATCACACCTAACCTCTAGAACTGCCAAAGGGTCCTTCTCACCCTTGCTGCAACTCAAGAAGTTCCCCAACCTGCCCGTCTCCACTCGAGAGGAAGCACGAGAGTCTCTCCCACATGAGGAGGACCCCGTTTCCACCTCATAGCTGGAAAGAAGGGATGCTTTCCCTGCGTGGTCGGGAAAGAATTTCCGGCATTCCCGTCGAATCTCAAGAGTAGGCGCTCTCCACAGGAAAAGGCGAGAGGAACTCCAGGGTCGTGCCACCATTCCCAGATTCCCTCAGATGTCTCAGTCCATTCCAGGGAAACTTGTTTTCCCTGCACTGCCTCGACTTTCAAGCCGAGGATCAACTCACACCACGGTGGCACGTGGGACAGCCCTGTGGGAAAGCCTCGTGGAAAAGCCTCGAGGGAAAGCCTTCAGGGAAAGCCACTGATACCCATGATCCAATCGCCAAGAAGTGTGACACTGCTGCTACAGCTCGGGAGGAAAGCGCACGTGCATGCCCCACTCGAGACGAGGACTGACTCCCCTGGGGAGACTTCAGAAGTACCCCAAGATCCATGTCAGCACTGTTAGGAAATCCTCAGGTTCCGGCACCGACTCCACACAAAGTCTTAGGCCCCGGCATCGACGGGAGAGGAATCCCGAGAGGCCCCCGAGCAACTTGCATGGGGACTGTCCTTTCCTGAGTCCACCAGAGCGGGTCCCTGAGGTCCCTGTCGTAAGTCGAGAGCACCTGCCGCAACTCGAGAAAATTCAGGAGTTTCTCCCCTCCAGGCGAGATGAGGCCCATTTCCACTGAGGCATCTCGACGCTAATCACACCTAACCTCTGGAACTTGCAAAGCGTCCTTCACACCCTTCCTGCAACTCAAGAAGTTCCCCCACATACCCGTCGACACTCGAGAGGAAGTACGAGAGTCCCGCCCACATCCAGAGGAGCCCCGTTTCCGCCTCCTAGCTCGAGAGGAGGGATCCTTTCCCTGCTTGGTGGGGAAAGAATTTCCGGCGTTCCCGTTGCATCTCAAGAGGTGGTGCTCTCCACAGGAAAGGCGAGAGGAAGTCCAGGGTCGTGACACCATTCCCAGAGTCCCCCAGATGTCTCAGTCCATTCCAGGGAAACCTGTTTTCCCTGCACTGCCTCGACTTTCAAGCCCAGGGTCGACTTTCACCACGGTGGCACGTGGGACAGCCCTGTGGGAAAGCCTCGTGGGAAAGTCTCGTGGGAAAGCCTCGAGGGAATGCCCCAGATCCCTTGATCCACGCGAAGGGAAGCGTGACACTGCTGCTACAGCTCGGGAGGAAAGCACACGTGCATGCCCCCACTCGAGACGAGGACTGACTCCCCTGGGGAGACTCCAGAAGTACCCCAAGATCCATGTCAGCACTGGGAGAGGAATCCTCTGGTTCTGGCACCGACTCCAAACAAGGTCTTAGGCCCAGGCATCGACGGGAGAGGAAACCTGAGAGGCCACCGTGCAACTCGCATGCGGACTGGCATTTCCTCAGGCCAACAGAGCGGTTCCCTGAGGTCCCCGTCATAGGTCGAGAGCACCTGCCGCAACTTGAGAAAATCCAGGTGGTTGTCCCTTCCAGGAGAGATGGGCCCATTTCCACTGGGGCGTCTCGAGGCTAATCACACCTAAGCTCTGGAATTTCCAAAGGTCCTTCACACCCTTGCTGCAACTCAAGAAGTTCCACGACATACCCCGTCTCCACTCGAGAGGAGGCACGAGAGTCCCGCCCACATCCAGAGGAGCCCCGTTTCTGACTCATAGCTCGAGAGGAGGGATCCTTTCCCAGCGTGATAGCGAAAGAATTCTCGGGAGTCACTCTCCACAGGAAAGGCGAGAGGAACTCCCTGTCATGCCACCATTCCCAGAGTCCCCCAGATGTCTCAGTCAATTCCAGGAAATCCTGTTTTCCCTGCACTGCCTCGACTTCCAAGCTGGGGATCAACTCACACCATGGTGGTACGTGGGACAGCCCTGTGGGAAAGCCTCGTGAGAAAGCCTCGAGGGAAAGCCACAGATCCCTTGATTCACGCGCAGGGAAGCGTGACACTGCTGCTACAGCTCGGGAGGAAAGCGCACGTGCATGCCCCCACTCGAGACGAGGACTGACTTCCCTCGGGAGACTCCAGTAGTACCCCAAGATCCATGTCAGCACTGGAGAGGAATCCTCAGGTTCCGGCACCGACTCCGTACAAGGTCTCAGACCCCGGCATCAACGGGAGAGGAATCCCAAGAGGCCATCGAACAACTCGCATGGAGCCTGGCCTTTCATCAGGACACCGGAGAGGGTTCCTGAGGTCCCCGTCGTAATTCTAGAGCACCTGCCACACTCGAGAAAATCCAGGAAGTTCTCCCCTCCAGGCGAGATGAGGCCCATTTCCACTGAGGTGTCTCGAGGCTAATAACACCTAACCTCTGGAACTTCCAAAGAGTCTTTCACAGTCATGCTGCAACTCAAGAAGTTCCCCGACATACCCGTCTCCACTCAAGAGGAAGCACGAGTGTCCCGGCCACATCCAGAGGAGCTCCCGTTTCCGGCTCGTAGCTCGAGATGAGCGATCCTTTCCCTGATTGGTCGGGAAAGAATTCCCGGCATTCCCATCGCATCTCAAGAGGAGGCGCTCTCCAAAGGAAAGGGGAGAGGAACTGCAGGGTCGTGCCACCATTCCAAGACTCACCCAGATGTCTCAGTCCATTCCACAGGAACCTGTTTTCCCTGCACTGCCTTGGCCTTCATGCCGAGGATCGACTCACACCACCGTCACACGTGGGACAGACCTGTTGGAAAGCCTAGTGGGAAAGACTCGAGGGAAAGCCACAGATCCCTTGGTCCAGGCATGGGGAAGCGTGACACTGCTGCTACAGCATGGGAGGAAAGTGCACGCTCATGCCCCCACTGGAGACGAGGCCTGACTCCCTTGTGGAGACTCGAGAAGTACCACAAAATCCATGTCAGCACTGGAGAGGAATCCTCAGCTTCCGGCCCCGACTCCACACAAGGTCTTAGGCCCCGGCATCGACGGGAGAGGAATCACGAGAGGCCCCCTAGCAACACGCATGATGACTGGCGTTTCCTGCGGCCGCCAGAGCGGGTCCCTGAAGTCCCCGTCGTAACTCGAGAGCACCTGCTGAAACTCGGGAATATCCAGGAGCCTCTCCATTCCAGGCGACCATGAGGCCCATTTCCGCTGAGGCATCTCGAGACTAACCACACCTAACCTCTGGAACTTCCAAAGGGTCCTTCACACCCTTGCTGCAACTCAAGAAGTTCCCCGACATACCCGTTCCTCTTCACATTCAGCCATAATGGTGGTGTCATCTGCATATCTAAGTTTATTGATATTTTCTACCGGCAATCTTGATTCCAGCTCATGTATCTTCCATCCCAGCATTTTTTCATGATGTACTCTGCATAGAAGTTAAATAAACAGGGGTGACAATATACAGCCTTTGCATACTCCTTTTCCTTTTTGGAACCAGTCTGTTGTTCCATGTCCTACTCTAACTGTTGCTTCCTGACCTTCATCCAGATTTCTCAAGAGGCAGGTTAGGTGGTCTGGTATTCCCACCTCTTTCAGAATTGTGGCTAAAACAACAGTATAAGGACCTTTCCGATGTCAGGCCAAAGAATTGTGTTTCCAGTCATTGAGGCCACACCTGATCACTGAGCACAAATTCATGAATCTGTTCCTCAAGGGGGAATGATATTCTTTTTTTATACAAACTTAGTTACCTGATTTATTACCTTACCTAATTGTTCCATCTGCTGTGAAATCCCACCCCCTTACTTGTGGCAAATCTGCTAACACCTGCCTCACTGTGGGAGGGGGTCTCCCATAGAAAATTTCATAAGGACAACAACTATGGGAACGTGCAGTTACCCGTAATATGAGTAAGTCTGCCGGAAGCAAGCCCATCCATGTACAGTCAGTCTCTATGATCCATTTTGAAAGTGTCTCTTCAAGAGTTTGGTTGTTTCTTTCCACCATTTCCAGAACACTGGGGCCTATATGCTGTATGTAATTTCCACTGATATTTAGAGCTTCACATACCTGTTAATTAACGCGGCTGCAAAGACAGGGCCATTGTCGGATTCTATACTGGTTGGAAACCCAAGTCTGGGAATTATTTCTCAAATCAGCGAGCTACTTCGTTTTCTTTTTCAGATCAGGTAGGGAAGGCCTCTGCCCAACCGGAGAAGGTACCTACTATTCTAGTAAGTCATGATAACAAGGTGACTGCCTTTGCTTCCCCGAAGGACACTCGCTTTCCCTGTATCCTGAGAACTCCACGTCTCAGCCAGTTGGAAAAGCGCTTCTTGGAGGTCATTATTCAGGGGCAATTTCCCCTGGAGCCCGGGGCCATAGGGAGCGGCTCCACACTCCCAGGGAAAGGCAGAGCCACAGCCACACATCTGTCCCATCCCCTTTGCTCTGTAGGAGAGCTCTAGTGAGCCTAGGTCTGTCAGGAAAATTCTTGGCTCCTATGGGGACACATTCTATGTGTGAAACTGCATCCAGGACCTAGGGGCCACAGGGCGCCTGTTTCTCTCGGGGGCAGAGGGGTGGGGGGCCTGAAGCAGTGCGGCCCCAGCAACAGCTTCCACATCCATCCAATTGCTCTTTTCTTACCTCTGATAGAACTAGCTTTGTTCCAGCCTTTGGCAATTTGGAGGCAAGCGGGCCCCACTTCCTCCCCAAGGAGGCATGGGACCTACTTTGAGTGGAAAGGCCCCTCACGGAGCTGAACCCAGGAAGGCACCCAGTCATGTCTGACACATTCCTGCATCCTGCTTCTTCATGAGCAATACCGCTATAAGCTAGGAATGTCTTTCCAAGGCTCAGAAAAGGACAGGGGAGATGCATGGTGCTGCCTCTGGAATTTCGGTCCTCTGAGCAGACCTGGAGGTCTCCCCTTGAAGGAGCTAACCAGTTTCTTCCAAATACAGGCTTGCAAACACACACTGGGTGGCTGCCTCTTCTTCCCTGAAGGACGATCACTTTCCCCGCATCCTGTGAACTCTGCATCACAGCCTGCTGGAAAAGCGCTTCTTGGAGGTCATTTTTCAGGGACAATTTTCCCTGGAGCCCGGGGCCATAGGGAGGCGCCCCATGCTCGCCTGGGAAGGCAGAGTCACATCCACAGTCTGTTCTACCCCTTTTGCCCTGTAGGAAGAGCTCTAGTGAGCCTAGGTCTGTCAGGAAAATTCTTGGCTCCTATGGGGACACACCCTGGTGTGTTAACCTGCATATCGGACCTAGGGGCCACAGGGCGCCTGTTCCTCTCGGGGGGGACCCTGAAGTGGTGCGGCCCAGCAACAGCCTGAACATCCATCCGATTGCTCTTTTCTTCCTTCTGATAGAGCTAGCTTTGCTTCTCGCTTTGGCATTTCGGAAGCCAGGGGGAGCCCCACCGCTGTTGTCCTGGGGTCTATTGGAGGTACCGGGTCTATTGGACCCCAGCATGGCACTCGACCCCCTCAGACACACTCCCGCAGCCTCCTTCCCCATGGGCAGGACTGTTCTGACCTAGGAATGTGTCCCAAGGCTCAGAAAATGCAGGGAGACACACGGCCCTGACTCTGGAACTGAGGCCGTTGGAGCAGGCCTGGAGGTCTGACGTCTGAGACGCCAAACACTTGCTGCAAGATACAGGTGTGAAAACACACTCTCTGGGGCTGCCTTTCCTTCCTCCAAGGAAGAGAGCTTTTCCAGTCTCCTCCGTGCTGAGTCATACAAGGCTGCAAAGGTCTGGCTTAGAGGGCATTTCTCAGCGGCAATGGCCCCTGAGGCCCTGCACCCAGGGAGGGATCCTACCCTCCCAGGGGAAGTCAAAGCAACCTCCAAACAGCTGTTCTCTCATGTTTCCTCTGCAGGAGGGAGCTAGTGAGCCCAGGTCTGTCTGGAACGTTCTTGGATCCTGCGGGGAAATCATCCTGGGAGCCCACCTGGATACCAGTCGTAGGGGCTAAAATTCGCATTTTCCTTCCTTGGAGCCCTAACGCAGTACAGCCTAGCAACTGCTTGAAAATCCATCCTGTTGCTGTTTTCTTCCCTCTGACAGAGCGAGCTTTGCTCCCCATTTTGGGATTTCAGAAGCAAGTGGTGGCCTGCAACTCCTTGCCTGGGTCCATTGGAGGTGCAAGGTGCCCTCGACCAGGTGACCCCAGCATGACACCTGGCCCCCTCAGACACACTCCCGCAGCCTGCTTCCCCATGGGCAGGACTGCTCTCACCTAGGAATGTGTTTGCAAGGCCAGGAAACTGCAGGGAGACACAAGACCCTGATTCTGGCATTGAGTCTGTTGGAACAGGCCTGCCAGGTCTTCTGTCTAACAAGCCAAACACTTGCTGCAAGATACAGGCCTGAAAACACACTCTTTGGGCTGCCTTTCCTTCCTCCAAGGAAGAGAGTTTTCTCAGACTCCTGTGGGCTGAGAGCCACACAGGGCTGAAAAAGCACTTGCTGGGAGATTCTTTTTCATTGGCCATGGCCCCTGAGGCCCTGTGCTCAGGAGGGCTCCCTCCCTCCCAGGGAAAGTCAAAGGAAGCTCCAAACGGCTGTTCAATCATGTTTCTGAGAGAGTCATTGCCAAGGCAGGTTTATAAGAAGTTCAAGGTCCCCAAGGAGAGAG